>NC_136794.1:40824028-41001528 GCF_951216825.1 Electrona antarctica | reverse complement strand
CGGACCCCCATTTAATGGCATTTCTATCTCTGAGACCCCAATTTATATTGTAATGGGTCTGTAACTCTGAGAGTTACAGACCTATATAGGGTCCATTTGGTTCCAAACTATCATTTTTCTGGGGACCCCCTGGAACTCCCTCAAGGACCGTGGGGGTCCCCGGACCCCACTTTGGGAACTAATGGGGGTTCCCGTCCTGAATAGGTTAATGATTAATAACCCATTCAGGACGGGAACCCCTTTTGGTGTTTTAAACATTATGTTATACTTTAGCTATTGAAAAATACCACTATTTTTGTGGTATTTTTTTGCCGCAAATCTTTTAACATATATTCTTTCAGAGCGAACGTTTTTAACTCAAATCTCTGCTTCTGGGGGGGGGGGGGGTCCCTGCCTGGAACTACATATTTTCTGATGGGGGTCCGCGGCCAAATACAGATAATTCTGGGGGTCCTTGACATGAAATAGTTTGAGCACCCACTGACATAGAAACATTGGTTTTTCAGAAAACTGTTAGGATTTAGAAGACATTTGTTTTAGAATCAGCCTCAGGTCTAAAAAAAAAAAAAAAAAAAACGTAAACAATGATGGATGGCAGACAGTAGAAGGCCATTGTGGGCTGCATGTCGTGAGAGAGCCATATATCCTCATCCTGGGCCCGGCCCAATCAGTGTTGACCTCCATTGGCTGTGAGTGGAGCAGTGGACTGGACGGTGCTCTGGTCAATCCAAACAGGAAGAGCACATTCAATGGCAGCAGGGTGGAACAGTTCCTCTGTCGCTCCGGCGTGTACGTCGCCACAGAGAATGTTCTGTCTGTCTGTCTGTCTGTCTGTCTGTCTGTCTGTCTGTCTGTCTGTCTGTCTGTCTGTCTGTCTGTCTGTCTGTCTGTCTGTCTGTCTGTCTGTCTGTCTGTCTGTCTGTCTGTCTGTCTGTCTGTATGTCTGTCTGTCTGTCTGTCTTGGTTACATTGTGTCTGGTCTGTCTGTCTCTGTTACATCATCTCTGTTGGTATACTGAACCATTTGGGTATCAAGATATATAATTACGTTCGCGAGTCAGTGTTGTGATTGCATTTGTATCTTAAGGCAAGCTTCTGGGGCGCCCGCTGGCCAAGTGGTCCAGGCGCATGCCACATATAGGCTTTGGCTAGGTCTGGTCCATAGAACTAATGCTTTCGCATTTAGAGCTATGTTACTGTCGACTTCTGGGGCTTGCATCTGTAGTGAAAATAATAATAATGTTTTACCTATACTCACCAATACAAAGACGGGTTGTGTAATTAGAAAGCCTACTTTCCTTAGTGGACGCACTTTGAGCCCCCCACCACACGTATAAATGCACTTTTTGGCCAGAAAGGGATTTTGTTTTCACCTGATGTGTAGGTCGGTGCCTTGCATGGTTTCCTCCACCACCGGTGTATGAATGGGTGAATGTAATCTATGTAAAGCGATTTGGATAAAAGCGCTATATAAATGCATAATATATACCAATGTAAAGACATGCACAGATCCATGGTCATGATCAATTGCAGCCTTTGATATTTGGAAATTGCAGTAGTTCACAATGATTGATCAAGTATTTCCTCTAGTTTGTAAACTAGAAATGTCTTTATTTCCAAAACTTATTAATTTAAGTTATTTGTCATATCTGCCCTGTGCAATGTGTGATTCCGAAGCCTGAAAGGCAAAACAGAAATACAAATTGTCCAATGTTCAATGCAAAAATCACAATTAAATCGTTTATCACAATTATTTGTTTGACAGTTAATGCATCTTCAATTTAAATGTGTAATGGTGACAGCCTTGTGTGACAGCTGCGTGCGTGCGTGCGTGCGTGCGTGCGTGCGTGCGTGCATGCGTGATTGTGGCAGGGGCCAGCAAACAGACCAGTCATTTTGCAGAGCTTTTTTATTGCCACATTCCAGGATGGTAATGGCCGCAGCAGAACAGCCCCTTAGGGGTCTTGAAAAGCCCCCCCCCCCCCCCCTCCTCCTTCCTCCCAAGGCGGCCCTGCCGGCCGGACCCCAACACCTCCCCCCCCCCCCCCCCCCCCCCCCCTGTTCTGTTCCCCCTCTCTCTTCTTCTCTGGAGACGCAAGTTACAGTAAGACGTGGCCCGTTACATAATCACCTTCTCTCAGAGGAAAGGGAAATGTGGTAGGGAGGAGATGTGTGTGTGTGTGTGTGTGTGTGTGTGTGTGTGTGTGTGTGTGTGTGTGTGTGTGTGTGTGTGTGTGTGTGTGTGTGTGTGTGTGTGTGTGTGTGTGTGTGTGTGTGTGTGTGTGTGCGCGTGTGTGTGTACATGACTGGACATTCCATCCTCACTCTGCTGGGGATGTCATGATGATTATGACAACAGCGAGACGGAGAATTCCGTCAAAAGCAGACGTTGCGTTTTAAATGACGGAATATTGCGCCAAAGGCAATACATGTGTTAACATGGAAATGATTATGACGATTAAAAAAAGAAAAGAAAAGTGAGGGCCGCTCTTATAATCATACATCACATTCCGTGCTCGGCCAATCAAATCATCACAAATGTCATTCCGGCCAATCACTTTTGGCGTCTTCAATTTTCTGCCCTCACTTTTATCTTCAATATTATGTACTTTGCTCAGCCAATCAAATCATCGCTATGGGGTTATCAGCCAATCACATCATCGTCTTTGTGTTCACACAAACAGACAAGGCTGGGCATAGGAGAAAAAGAAAAATTGCCATTATCTCAATTAATTGTGCTTATATGATTGTGTAATAATGGTGACAGGCCTACACTCTGCTCTGTTACACATGATTGAGGACGTTGCACTGGTGTGGTGTCACGTGCCAAGATTAGCAGATCTACAAGCTCACAAAGAGTCTCGCTGTGCCACGCTGTGAGCTTGTAGAGCGACTATTTTCGGCGTACGACAAAGTACACGTCAGGCCCACACTGTGTGTGTGTGTGTGTCCGTCCGTCCGCGTGTCCGTCCGTCCGCGTGTCTGTCCGTCCGCGTGACTGTGTGTGTGTGTGTGTGTGTGTGTGTGTGTCCGTGTGTGTGTCTGTGTGTGTGTGTGTGTGTGTGTGTGTGTGTGTGTGTGTGTGTGTGTGTGTGTGTCCGTGTGTGTGTGTCCGTGTGTGTGTGTGTGTGTGTGTGTGTGTGTGTGTGTGTGTGTGTGTGTGTCCGTGTGTGTGTGTGTGTGTGTGTGTGTGTGTGTGTGTGACTGTGTGTGAGTCCCTCTTGGCATGTGGGTCCATCCCCACTCCGCTCTCCTCGGGCCCAGCAGATGGCTTTGGTTTACAGGGTCCCGTACTGGAATGTCTTTCAGAATTGGGTCAAAGTGAAAACTAATATAAGAAAAAACTTTTTTCCCCCCCTCTCCTGTCTTTCCCTCTCCATTTCTAGATCTCTCTCTCGTTCGCCGTCTCTCCATTTTTCTCTTTCTGTTTCCACCTCTCTCTCTCTGAGGGGGACGACCTCTCTTTGTCTTGTTATCTGAGCTCTGATTGGCTGGAAGGCAGCAGCAGCACAGTATTATGGAATTTGATGATAGCTAAACCGTAGAATAAATGTGTGTCAGTAGTAGTCACCCTGTGTGTAACGTGTGTGTGCATACGTGTGCATGTGCGTGTGCATGTGCGCGTGCGTGCGTGCGTACACATGTGCTAATGTGTGTGTGTGTAAAGGTTACTTGTGTCTCTGTATGATACTTGAGTTTATACCAATACTACCAGTATCATGCCTCAGATACAGCGTAAAATGGTGGTATTGGCGAGCATGCGAGCTAACGCATCCATCAGATATTTTGTTATATATATATACAGTATATCAATCATTTAATTTGTCACGTGATGCTACTCAAGTAAACAACATGTGCGGTGGTAGGAGAGTGTGTAAAGTTACAATGTCTTTACTAGATCAAAACAGAAACGCTATATGGCATCCATCCTCACATACATACACGCACGCACGCACGCACGCACGCACGCACGCACGCACGCACACTGGACTTTTACTTGTAGCAGAGTACTTCTATATTGCATATATTGATACTTTTAGTCAAGTAAAACATTTTAAGTACTTTTCCCACAACTGCTTATAACTATATTGATCAACATGGTATTTGTGATAGTTGTGGTGTGGACTATGCCGTCCACTTGACTTGGAACAATTTTTAAAGGTATAATTTCAGTAGTTACAGTCATAGTGCTGGGTGTGAATGGTCGGAGAGAAGGCAAACTGCAGAGAGAGACAGAGGGAGGGAGAGGGAGAACAACTGACTGACAGACAGATGGACGGACGGAGAGAAGGCAAACTGCAGAGAGAGACAGAGGGAGGGAGAGGGAGAACAACTGACTGACAGACAGATGGACGGACGGAGAGAAGGCAAACTGCAGAGAGAGACAGAGGGAGGGAGAGGGGGGACAACTGACTGACTGACAGATGGACGGACAGACAGAGAGAAAAGGCAAACTGCAGAGAGAGACAGAGGGAGGGAGAGGGGGAACAACTGACTGACAGATGGACGGACGGACGGACAGACAGACAGAGAGAAGGCAAACTGCAGAGAGAGACAGAGGGAGGGAGAGGGGGAACAACTGACTGACAGATGGACGGACGGACGGACAGACAGACAGAGAGAAGGCAAACTGCAGAGAGAGACAGAGGGAGGGAGAGGGGGAACAACTGACTGACAGAGAGACAGAGGGAGGGAGAGGGGGAACAACTGACAGACAGACAGATGGACGGACAGACAGAGAGAAAAGGCAAACTGCAGAGAGAGACAGAGGGAGGGAGAGGGAGAACAACTGACAGACAGATGGACGGACGGACAGAGAGAAAAGACAAACTGCAGAGAGAGACAAAGGGAGGGAGAGGGGGAACAACTGACAGACAGATGGACGGACGGACGGACGGACAGACAGAGAGAAAAGACAGACGTACAAATAGCTTGAATTCCTGCTTCCTGGGCCGTGGAATGTTGGGAGAGAACATCTGTCGCCAGGACAGCCGGGTCAGGGCTGGAACGCACGGCTAAGGCCCGTCCACAGCCGACTCCACCCAGACACGCACGCACACGCACGTACGCACCGTCACACGCACGCACGCACCGTCACACACACGCACGCACCGTCACACACACACGCACGCACGCACCGTCACACGCACACGCACACCACACACACAGGCATGCCATACATACACATGTACATATAATCTCAAATATCCCCTTGAAACACAACGACACAAACACAGAAACACACGGCACACTCCTCAAAGCAAAACATGCACACACGCAGTCACACGCACACGTACGCACGCACACACACACACTGAACGCACATGCACACACACACACACACACACACACACACACACACACACTGAACGCACATGCACACAGTGCCAAGAGAAGGAGAGGGAGAGAAACAGAGGGACATACAGAGAGGAAAACCTCACACAGAGTGTAAATGGTAAAATGGTGCATTTATATAGAGCTTTTATCCAAAGATCTTTACAGAGATTGTGCATTAGATTCACCCATTCACACACACACACACACGCACACACACACACACACACACACACACACATTCATACACCGATGGCGGAGGAAACACTGTACACGATTGTCTTTTGCACACATGCACTCCACACCCAAAAACCAACACACACACACACACACACACACACACACACACACACACACACACACACACACACACACACACACACACACATGAACCTACCGTTTCCTGCCTTTCCGAGCTGAAAAATATTGGCTGCTGCTTTAAACTATTTTTTTTCTTTGACCGGTTCCCTCCCTTCAGATCCGCGTCCCCAAACGTTCGTCTGTGTGTCCACTGTCCCCTCTTTGTCTCCAAACGTTCAGCTGTGTGTCCACTGTCCCCTCTGTGTCCTCAAACGTTCGGCTGTGTGTCCACTGTCCCCTCTGTGTCCCCAAACGTTCAGCTGTGTGTCCACTGTCTCCTCTGTGTCCCCAAATGTTCGGCTGTGTGTCCACTGTCCCCTCTATGTCCTCAAACGTTCGGCTGTGTGTCCACTGTCCCCTCTATGTCCTCAAACGTTCGGCTGTGTGTCCACTGTCCCCTCTATGTCCTCAAACGTTCAGCTGTGTGTCCACTGTCTCCTCTGTGTCCCCAAATGTTCGGCTGTGTGTCCACTGTCCCCTCTATGTCCTCAAACGTTCGGCTGTGTGTCCACTGTCCCCTCTATGTCCTCAAACGTTCGGCTGTGTGTCCACTGTCCCCTCTATGTCCTCAAACGTTCGGCTGTGTGTCCACTGTCCCCTCTGCGTCCCCAAACGTTCGGCTGTGTGTCCACTGTCCCCTCTGTGTCCCCAAACGTTCGGCTGTGTGTCCACTGTCCCCTCTGTGTGTCCAAACGTTCGGCTGTGTGTCCACTGTCCCCTCTGCGTCCCCAAACGTTCGGCTGTGTCTCCACTGTCCCCTCTGTGTCCCCAAACGTTCAGCTGTGTGTCCACTGTCTCCTCTGTGTCCCCAAATGTTCAAAAATGTCTCTCCACTGTCCCCTCTGTGTCCCCAAACGTTCGAAAGTGTGTCCCCGATGTCTGAATGTGTGTCCCAGATGTCTGAATACTGTGTGCCGTGCTCCGCGTCCCAAACATTTGGGCAGAGACCAGTGCCAGCAAATCTATTCTCTGTCCCCTGCTGTGTTAACTTATCATGTATTCCTTTCTCAGCACTTTTTCCCATTAGAAACATGGGTCATTGATTTGGTCACAGTATCATGTGACACCTCAGTTATAATGGCACTGCAAATGCTGCAGTTGCTCATAATAATATAAATAGCTGACGTGCAAGTTCATGATGCATCACAGTGTGAGGCTTTGTAAGCTTGTAGATCGGGTATTCAGCACGCAACATGCAGATCACTCTGTTCTGAACGTCAACTTTTTATGTACATAAATTATGTACAGGTATATGTCATGGTATTATTATGATATTTAGTTCAAAAAATCACACCCGTGTGAAGTGAGGGGCGCTCTTATCATCGTACATCATCATGCATCATCTCATACTGGCCAATCAGAATGCCTGTTGCCACAAATGTAAGTCATATTTGGCAAACATTTGATCTAATTTCTCCTTTCATTGTCGATGGCAAATATGAGACGTGTGGGGACAAGATGACGTACATTTTCTGTTCCTTGTCAATAGAGCATCGCAGTCCCGCCCCCTCGAGAGACCCGGAAAAGAAATCCCCGTTCATTTTCCTCATAGACTTTTCAGAAAGTATTTATTTAAAGACGTTTACAAAACTTTTTTTGTTGTTTTTCTTCTTCGTAATTATTTGTTTGGTCCAAAATATTGTGTGTGTTGTCATGATTTGTCACGACAAGAGTTGGCTTCGTACGACGCTTAAAAGGTCTTTAAATAAATAATTGAAATGTGTATGGGAAAAATGCATTGGGATTCATTTCCTGGGCCTGGCGTTGTCATGAAAGGGGGCGGGACTGCGACGCTCTATGGCTTTTAATGTTTGTGTTGCGGACATTTTGTGGGGACAAAAGCATGTATATATAGGAGTGGCTAGCGCCTCTCAAAAAAAGAAAAAAGTGCTTACAGTATCACAATATATTAAAAGGTAACCCACTGTATTGTGATACATATTGTCTATTGGGTGGAAACCTCATAATTATGTCCAAAACTCTTACTTTTCATGATTCAAATCCAGAAGTAGCAGATGCTTTCGTGTGACGCTGCAGTATGATCAAGTATAGCGCGTTAACCCATTCTGGACGGGAACCCCTTTTGGTGTTTTAACTAAGCATTATGTTATACTTTAGCTATTGAAAAATAGCAGATCTACAAGCTCATAGCGCGCCACCGAGTAGCGCACTACGAGCTTGTAGGTCTGCTATTTTTGAAAAATCATAAAAATGCGGCACAAATCTTTGAATATATATTCTTTCTTTCAGGCCTAAATGGGTTGACGGAAATGTTAAAACATGGAGACAGAAGGTGAACTTAAAGAAGGTCCTCTGTTCAGTTCAGGTAGAAAATCCTTCATTCCATACAAAAAACAAGGGTGGAAAAAAACACAGGTTTTAAGCCTTGCTTTTTCATGTAAGAAAATATTTTCTCCGTGAACTAAACAGAGCACTTTCTTTAAGTTCACCACCTACCTTTACTTGTAACAGAGTATTTACTACATTGCAGTAATGGTACTTTTACTTAAGTATAACATGTGAGTACTCTTTCCACCACTGGCCAGGGTACATGGCACATGTCTCTCTCTCAGCATGCGTTTGCTGCTGTTCCGCCAGTGGCCTGCAGGGGCACACATGCAAGCGTTGCATGCCTGGCCTGGCCTGCCGAGTGGCAGCAGCCGGCCACCGGTGTCTGAGTTGACATGTCTGTGTGGTGAGGTCATATGCCATTCATAGGGATTTCCTCATCTAGGTGTGGGGAGAGAGAACCAGAGAGGCCTCTCTCTTTAGTTTGGTGTTGGGTTATGTTGGTGGTGGTGGCAGGACGTTCACTATCATTACACTATAGCTGACCATTCATTGTCATACAAAGTATTGCGATTATATATGTTTGGCATTCAACATTAGAGGATTGGAACATTAAAACAAAGCAATGTACATAAATGTTTTCCGTTTGGGCTTTGAAAACCAAATGTACACACAGGCAAATGTTATTAAAAAAAAAATCAATGAAGCCTATTATGCCTATTATGAAATAATAAAACAAATAGTGTACAATGGCCTACAAGCCATATATACAGTCATTTTTATATGTATGGGGTTAATGGTGATAATAGCTGGTCTACAAAGCTCACAAAAACGTTCAAACATTTCTCAACATTTAAAAAAAAAAAGTTTTGCCATTAAGAATTTGATCTAAATGCCTAAACTAATTAGCCTGGTGAAACCACTCCCCCTGCTGGACAACATTTGCATTCTGCCAGAAGCGTGAGTCTGGTGTCAGAGATGATGTACTCCGGACCAAATCAGACCGGTGCGATATGCAGCCGTATGCGGCCGCTAGAGGCGGGATCAACGACTTCGTCTGGTTGTTGTGGGAGGCTGTTTGTTGCAGCCTGGTTGTTGTGGGAGGCTGTTTGTTGTGGGAGGCTGTTTGTTGCAGCCTGGTTGTTGTGGGAGGCTGTTTGTTGCAGTCTGGTTGTTGTGGGAGGCTGTTTGTTGCAGTCTGGTTGTTGTGGGAGGCTGTTTGTTGCAGCCTGGTTGTTGTGGGAGGCTGTTTGTTGCAGCCTGGTTGTTGTGGGAGGCTGTTTGTTGCAGCCTGGTTGTTGTGGGAGGCTGTTTGTTGCAGTCTGGTTGTTGTGGGAGGCTGTTTGTTGCAGCCTGGTTGTTGTGGGAGGTTTTTGTTGCAGGCTGGTTGTTGTGGGAGGCTGTTTGTTGCAGCCTGGTTGTTGTGGGAGGCTGTTTGTTGCAGGCTGGTTGTTGTGGGAGGTTGTTTGTTGCAGCCTAGTTGTTGTGGGAGGCAGCATTTGGACAGCACTAGAGAATCAGAGAGCGAGCAGAGGAATTCGACTTGGCAACGTCTGTGCAGAACAGCAGTCGACAAGTAGAGTTGACCACTTGTACAGTCTGTGAGTGAGTGTGTACTGGCACACATTGTACTAGGACAATATGACCGTATGCAGTGCAAATAGAGTTAAGGGACAAGGCAAGAAATGCAGTAGCCGGGCCAGCTACACATTATACGGTATCTGAATGGCTTCCTGTTGGAATCCCCTGCTAGTTGTTCACCCATGGCCACTGCCCCTTGCTCTGCTGTTAGACTGGGCTTTGCATTGTTACAAAGACGGTAAGAACACAGAGAGGGTATGGAGCACTAGTGACGTAGAGTCTGTGGAGGCCGGGGGGCCAGGGCCCCCATGAGGAATTGAACTAGGTTTGAAAACTATTCGTCCCTGGTATGGAGTGAACCATAAGCATAGCTCCAGGTTTGACATTGTTTAAATTGAACCATTCCAGGCTTCAGTATCAGGTACACAACTATTCGGCCTTGAATTGTTCAAATATTAGATTACAGTAATAGTAAGTAAAGTAGCAAAGCCCTCCAAATAAACTATTCCTGGTCTAGCACTTTTTGTGATCATAACAATGGTTTCTTCTTGTCTATGGCTATTCGTTTGATAAGGCGAATAGACCCTTTAGTTTGGCGATAATCCCGGATCACATTTTATATTATCCTATATAGAAAAGTCCAAAACAGGGTTCTTGAGATGTACATCCGATTGTCTTAGTGGATGTATTGTGGTGGGTTTCATTTCATTTCAACACACCACCATTTAGCATTGTGTTTATCACTATTAAATAATAGCCCTATAATTAGTTAAAATAATTAACCCATTCTGGGTGGGAACCCCTTTTGGTGTTTTAACTAAGCATTATGTTGTACTTTAGCTATTGAAAAATAGCAGATCTACAAGCTCATAGCGCGCCACCGAGTGGCGCGCTACGAGCTTGTAGGTCTGCTATTTTAGAAAAATCGTAAAAATGCGGCACAAATCATTGAATATATATTCTTTCAGAGCAAACGTTTTTTTTTATTTTGATGTCAGGCCTAAATGGTACTGTAAGTACTGTAAGTATCATACGATAGTCTGATACGATCTACTTAAAATGTTTAAAATCTTTATTTAAACGTCAGTTTCTCACAATGTGCTCCAGATGGGCTCAGCAGTGTGTTGCTAGTGGCTCTGCCCACCCCGACACTTTAACGAGTGTCCAGGGCTGATGGAACACATTCCTCTTTTTGGATTCCAGGTTTGAAACGCCTTCTAATCTTCCTTGCTCTAAATGACCAGAGGAATGATTGGCATCATTTTAATAAAAGGAGGTAAAGTGGTAGGAATGTTCTGCGAGCATCGCCCCGGTGTGTTTTCTTTCTTTCTCTCTTGATGATAAATTGCCTGTTCTGGGCTGGCTCAGGGCCTTTGTGGTTAACCAACATTTCTGAGATAGGTGACCTACATACCTCTGGTCTCTTCCAATGACCCACCTGTTGAACCGCAAGATTCCAACTGTGGGATGAGATGAGGAGCATGCTTGGCCCCCACCTGTGTGTGTGTGTGTGTGTGTGTGTGTGTGTGTGTGTGTGTGTGTGTGTGTGTGTGTGTGTGTGTGTGTGTGTGTGTGTGTGTGTGTGCGTGTGTGTGTGTGTGTGTGCGCGTGTGCGTGTGCGTGTGCACATGCGCGTGTGTGTGGTGGCATCTGGGAGCCAAAGAAACATATATTATGTATGCTTCCACAACAGTAAATCATTGTTGTTAAAAATCGACATTATGCAATAGCCTTTTTTAAAGGTTGCTAATAGAAAATACTGAGTTGGGCAGTTTAGAGAGGGTCACTGACACTGTCTTTAATTTTGGGCGGGAACCCCTTTTGGTGTTAGCATTATGTTATGCTTTAGCTATTGAAAAATAGCAGATCTACAAGCTCATAGCGCGCCACCGAGTGGCGCGCTATGAGCTTGTAGGTCTGCTATTTTTCAAAAATCGAAGAACGACTGACATAGAAACATAGCTTTTTCAGAAAACTGTCAGGATGTAGAAGACATTTTTAGAATCTGATCTCAGGTCAAAATGATTAAAATGTTCATGTTTCTTCCAACTTGTAGAGTATCGTCTAAAACAGTATGTATTATTGAGACCGTAGGTCGCATTTACTATGAAAACCTGCATCTCCCGTCTGTTAGTTAGTCACCCACGCCACATCACGTCTCCATATATGGTCACGCCTCGTGACATCACGTCTCCATATATGGTCACACCTCGTGACATATCATGTGACATCATGAAGACCCTTAGATCTCTATATATGGTTGTCAGTCCAGTACATCACGCCTTGTGTCACGCTCTGACATCATCAAATGGATAAGCCACCATACATGGAGAAGACTCCATCATGGGGTGCATACTTAGTTTAGACTAGTCATTGGTTAGACATGGCACATGGGTTAAGGTTAGGTTTAGGTGTGCTGCCCCGTGGGAGGTTAGGGTTAGGGTGAGGGTTTGAGATAGGTTGTAGTTGTAGGACTAATGACTGGTCTAACCCAATGACTAGTCTAAACTAAGTACTGTCTAAACTAAGTACTCAAACCTCAAACCCTTAGATCTCCATATATGGAACTGACCTGTTCTGACATTCCATATGTTGATCCTGTCCCACCCGTCCTTACTGTTCTGACATTCCATAGGTTGGTCTGACCTCATCAAACCCTGTACACGCTCCATATATGGCCAGTAAAGAATTCATTCCATGTTGATCTGACCCCCCCATGCCAAAGCGCCAGCGCTCGCCCAGCAGTCTGCCGTCACCCAGGCAGATGCTCGTGCACGCGAGCTTCTCGCTCTCAGGGCGTCTTACTGGTTCTATACTGGGAGAATATATAGATACAGCTGTATTATTATAGAACCGAGGTCTTCAACCCTTTTTCAGGTCAAGGACCCCCTAGATGAGAGAGATGAAGCAGGGATCTGCTATTTTTGGCTAATGTTCCCCTATCACACAAACATTTGGCGGATGGCAGAGCCCCTGTAGCAACGCTGAGGACCTGTCCAATATACATTAACAGTACAGATGCAGCTGTAGTAGAAGGCTACTTTTTTTTAACAGTAGAGATTCTCAAATAACAACGTTCGCCCGGTTTGGGGATTAGAAGAAAGTAGTGTGGCTACAGCAGCCAAACGGCATGTGGGGGCTTGTAGATCGCTTATTTGGGGAAGTTTTGGAAACCTTTTGAGAACCTAGTTCAAAAAAAGCTTTTCACCAAAAGTGTGGAAATCTCCATGACAAACTCATGCATCAAGACACTTTGATATTCAGGCGGTGTTGAAGGGCTTGAGCATGGAGAAGTACAGAGGGGTGCAACTGTTAATCCAACTATCTGATTCAATTTATTATGAAAGTTAATCGATTAGTAATGAACTAAATTAGTTCATAAATAATCGGCTAATAATCAATCCCTATTTTGACCATGCCAATGGATGGATTTCTTTCTTTCTTTGTTATTAATCGAAGAAGTGATAATTGCTAAGAAAGCAATTGATAGTTCCAGCCCTGTGTGTGTGTGTGTGTGTGTGTGTGTGTGTGTGTGTGTGTGTGTGTGTGTGTGTGTGTGTGTGTGTGTGTGTGTGTGTGTGTGTGTGTGTGTGCGTGCGTGCGTGCGTGCGTGCGTGTGTGTGTGTGTCCGTGCGTGCGTGCTGTTTCTATGTTGTTATGACGGGCACAGGAAGTCGCTGGTACATGACCCCGACTGGAGAGGATGCAGGTGCATGGACGGCCGCTGGGACAATGTTTTTAAATCCTCCTCTTGTGTGTGTGTGTGTGTGTGTGTGTGTGTGTGTGTGTGTGTGTGTGTGTGTGTGTGTGTGTGTGTGTGTTTGTGTGTGTGTGTGTGTGTGCGTGTATGTCTGCCTGTGTGTGTGTGTGTGTTTTTTTTTATGTTGCTGCATGAACGCCTACGGCCTTTTGCGTAGGGTTGGGTATCGATTGTGCGTTTATCCATATTTTTTAAACGCTGCCAGAATGGATACTTTTCAATGTAACAAAATTCATAGCATTTCAATATATATTCAATGTAACAAAATTCATAGCATTTCAATATATTACACTGTACAGTATATATGTTACTGTACTGTTACAGTAATATCTAGTTTTAGTGGACTTAATCTACAGTTGATTTTGTTGAAAATGTTAGGTTTTAGCATGGTAGCGGTTTTAGCATGGTAGCGGGTCCTAGCATTGTAGCGGTGCTAGCATGGTACACAACCCTACTTTTGGGCCAGTATTTCTAACTATCACCTTCCCTTCTGTCCTCCTAACAGGAAATGGCAGTGCGTGCCTTGAAGCAGACAGGAAGCAGAAACATCGAGTCGGCCTTAGAGTACATCAGTAAGATGGGCTACCTGGACCCCCGCACCGAACTCATCGTCCGCGTCATCAAACAGACCTCGCCAGGTAAACACACATGCTTGCACGCACACGCACACACACACACACACACACACACGGCAGCACACGCACAGCTCTCAATGCGTCGTTATGTGACACATTGTCATCATGTAGAGTAGTGCTTCACAATTAATTGAAAAAAGAGCAAGATCTAGATTCAGACACCTATGCACTCTCATTTTGTGAAGAAAGTCATTTTAGTCTTATGTTTTTGTTCATCTCAATTCTTGTGGAGGAAAATCGAGATGTATCATGATTATAATCGATTGTAGACGGATTAGTTTAATGAACTGCACGCCTCTATTGCATGTTGTAAGTAACCTAACGTTACTCATGATTACATCTTCCTGGTCCTCTCAGGAAAAGGTGGCATGCCAAACTCCATGGACCATCGCCCCCCACTGGAGGCTCCAGGGGAAGTAGGTGCCATGCCGTCATACCACCAGATGGGGGCGCCCATGTACGATGGCGCGGCAGCGGCGTATGGTCCGGAGGGAGAGATGCCCAGACCCTACATGGGCGCTCCCCCTGTTATGAACTACATGATGCCCCCGTCTGGTGCAACGCAGGGTCCTGCCATGGGTAACCCCATGGGCAGACCCCCCAGCATGGGTGCCTACCCCCCGGGTATGGCTCCGCAGAGCAACCCAGGAAACGCCATGTACCCGCCTGGGGCTCAGCAGAAGGCTTACCCTGGCAACATGGAGCAACATGGGCCCATGATCAGCTACAATGTCGCTGGCCAGCCCCTGCAGCTCCAACCCCAGCCTCCAGGTGGCCCGGTGCCGGGTCCCCACTACGACTACAGCCACCCGCGGCCTCACATGATGGAGCCCTCGGGCTATGGGGTCAAGAGGAGCGCCTCTTTCCAGAACAAGATGGCGCCTCCTCCCATGGCGTCGCCTGACAATTACGTCAACATGCAAGGGAAGAACGGGCCGGGAGGTGGGGTGGGTGCAGGAGGAGCTGGTGGGTACCCTGTCAACATGTACCTGCCACCCCACACCCACTCACATCCGCGCCAAGCCAGCCCCACCTCCCACCAGGTCCACATGATGTCCCGCTCCCCTGGCGGGGCGCCAGACTTCCCTGACCTCCCCCAGAGCCTCCTCACCCCCTCCAGGGCCAGCCTCAACCTGGACTTGTACGAGCACCACTGGGCCGGGCCTCCGGGACCTGAGGGGGCCCCTCCCGCTAGACAACCCCAGCCGCAGGGCCCGTTCAGGGGGGAAGTCCGAAGCGTGCCCAGCCGAACCAACTCCTTCAACAACCGCCCGGCCGGGCCCCCCAACGGCGCCCGGCCCGCCATGGCGGTAGCGCCACCCACAGCCAGCAAACAGGACGCCTCCCTGGGGCCCCCCAACACCATCACAGCAGTGACCTCACCGCCCATCCAGCAGCCCGTGAAGAGCATCCGGGTGATGAGACCCGAACCCAAGACGGCGGTGGGACCCTGCCACCCCGGCTGGATGGCCGCTCAAGCTCAGGCCCAGGAGACGGCCGAACCCCTGGCCTACATGCCAGAGGAGCCTTACCCCCTGGAGCCGCCGGCTCAGGAGCCTCGCTGCCCGCCGCCCCCATACCCCAAGACGCTGCTCATGTCCGGAGAGCCCGGGGCAATGGAAGCGGCCGGGGCGATGTGCGGAGCCCCCGAGCTCGCCGCGGTGGGAGGAGGAGGCCCCTCTTCCAGGGGCGCGCACGCCGCTTGCGGGAGCGGAGGGAGCGCAGGGAAGGGGGAGGAGAACCAGCAGCACGGGAAGGATAAGACGAAGGCGACGAAGGGGGAGAAGGCGGCGAAGGACAAGAAGCAGATCCAGACGTCGCCGGTCCCCGTCAGGAAGAACGGCCGCGACGAGGAGAAGAGGGAGTCGCGCATCAAGAGCTACTCGCCGTTCGCCTTCAAGTTCTACATGGAGCAGCACATCGAGAACGTCATGAAGACATACCAGCAGAAGCTGAACCGCAGGCTGCAGCTGGAGCAGGAGATGTCCAAGGTGAGAGGACCACATGCTTTTAACCCATTTTGGGCGGGAACCCCTTTTGGTGTTAGCATTATGTTATGCTTTAGCTATTGAAAAATAGCAGATCTACAAGCTCATAGCGCGCCACCGAGTGGCGCGCTACGAGCTTGTAGGTCTGCTATTTTTGAAAAATCGAAGAACGACTGACATAGAAACATAGCTTTTTCAGAAAACTGTCAGGATGTAGAAGACATTTTTAGAATCTGATCTCAGGTCAAAATGGGTTAAATGATATACAGGCGGCTTCATTTGCCTGTGACAGTTCTGCGACTATTTGCAATTTCTTACATCACAAGCGGGGAAACACAGGGTTGCCGATCGTGTCTAATGAAGGTATTCTGGTGCACATCATCTGGCCTGCTTGTAATCCAAGCCAATATTTGATACATACTACGACAGATGAGCGTACAGTAGGTACAGTATGACAGTATTCTCCCTCTAGTGTTCTTTTTAGACAGGGATGACCTGCCTACAGTATGTCCTCCATTCAATCACTGGCTGCATGTCCTTACTGTCCATTACTTTGACCTCTGGTCATCTGACCCCTATTCAGAGAGATTTTGAAACATTTTGAAAAGAGACCAAATCCAATCACAGTTAGGTACAGTAATGTTGGAATGTGAAATTAAATGTTTGGTAACACTTTCTATGAAGCCCACATTTATTTGGGTTTCAGATGGGTGCCAAATACATACAATTTGGGGGTTCTTGACATGAAAAAGTTTGGGAACCACTGCTGTAAGAAGCAGAATGTTTGGTGCCGTATTTCCACAAGACTGTGCAGCTGTATAACATACAAAACACGATACTGAGTATAAGAAAAAAAACGAATAAGATAAGATAGAAATTATACCATTAAATTGTACAGGCAAGAGTTACACTCTAAACCTTCTGCGAAAGGAACTTAAGCTGAAAGCTTTAAGCTTAAGCTTTATAAACAGAATAAACAGCAAAATGACAAAAAGCCGGGAGCCAGATTCCATCCAGGTTGAGCACCCTTGGCAGTTGGCGCCTCTGCCGCCCCTAATAGAGGGTATGCTCCATAGAGTATTAAAAGGATAGAGACTGAACCGCAGCGACAGCTCAGCCCCCCCGCTATTCATTTCAGTGGAAGTTGCTCAGTGACGTTTTGAAGCACCCGGAAGAACCGTCTACTTCCGCGTTTTCCCCCCCCGATTTGGACACCAAATTTGGTGTCCAAAATGTGGAAGTGAAAACGGGCGCTCAATGTTAAAGCCCAGCTGCACGGGGTTTCCTCGTCATAACTCCACGGGTCCGCCTGCAGTCCCCGTTCTTACCACTAGGGCAGAGCGCCTCAACGTTCGAGAGCTTCACTGGGGGCTTGGTATGCGCGTGACATGATCATCATACCCGGAAGTATGACAGCCCATACATCCAAACAGAAAGGTCCGATCTGACTGCATTAAACGACGTTAAACGACTTTAAACTCACTTTGCCACTCGATTTGCCACTCACTTTATGCATGCGCATACCCTCTGTTCCTCCTAGGCCGGCCTATCAGAAGCGGAGCAGGAGCAAATGCGGAAGATGCTGAATCAGAAGGAGTCCAACTACAACCGTCTGCGGCGTGCCAAAATGGACAAGGCCATGTTCGTCAAGTTCAAGACTCTGGGAATCGGCGCCTTCGGTGAGGTGTGCCTGACGCGCAAGGTGGACACCGGTGCCCTCTATGCCATGAAGACGCTACGCAAGAAGGACGTCCTGAACCGCAACCAGGTAATGAAAGGGATGAAATGCGGCAAGAGATATTTGTGATCCGGCGAGCCGCCCCACGTCCGAAACGGTCGAGAAATGACAGAGTTACTGTGTGGGGGTCCCTGGGGGGTCCCTGGAACATCCAGACCCCCAGGAATGCGGCCAGGGGGCTGGCCCGGTTCAATTAACCCCTGTTAACCTATTTTGGGCGGGAACCCGTTTTGGTGTTTCATTATGTTATAGCTATTGAAAAATAGCAGATCTACAAGCTCATAGCGCGAGTGCCGCGCTACGAGCTTGTAGGTCTGCTATTTTGGATAAATCGTGAAAATGTGTCGCAAATCTTTCAGCACGAAGGTTTTCAACTCAAATCTTTGTTTCTGGGGAGGTCCCTGGAACAACATATGTTCAGATGGGAGTCGGCGGCCAATTACATATAATTCTGGGGGTCCTTGTCATGAAATAGTTTGAGAAGCACTGACATAGAAACATGGGTTTTTCAGAAAACTGTCATGATTTAGAAGATATTTTGTAGAATCGAGCTCAGGTCTAAATGGGTTAATAGCATTGCATTCCAATGGAATAACTGTTTGTTTGCATGGAACCCCCCCCCCCACCCCAGGTGGCCCACGTGAAGGCGGAGCGGGACATCCTGGCGGAGGCGGACAACGAGTGGGTGGTGCGTCTCTACTACTCCTTCCAGGACCGCGACAGCCTGTACTTCGTCATGGACTACATCCCCGGCGGAGACATGATGAGCCTGCTCATCCGCATGGGCGTGTTCCCCGAGACGCTGGCGCGCTTCTACATCGCCGAGCTGACGCTGGCCATCGAGAGCGTCCACAAGATGGGCTTCATCCACCGCGACATCAAGCCCGACAACATCCTGATCGACCTGGACGGGCACATCAAGCTGACCGACTTCGGCCTGTGCACCGGCTTCCGCTGGACGCACAACTCCAAGTACTACCAGAAAGGTGAGGCGGGTCCCCGATGTGGATACAGGCCGATGTCACGATTGTGACATAATCGTCCGATCGCAATTATCTTGTCATAATCGTCATAATTGCTTCCATGTTGGACAATATATGAATATGTCAGTAATTTCTTTGTATATTTCAGTTATTTGTCATATCTTCCCTGTGCATTCTTTACCAGGTGTATTCTTTATTCATATGTTCCAAATCTTTTAATTAAATCGTTAATCGCAATTATTTGTGTGACAATTAATTAATTGTCAATTTAAATTTGTAATCGTGACAGCTGTAGTTGTTGATTAAAATATATATGTATTCAGTGGACACTATATATGGCTGGGAAATAAATCATGTAATGTTGAATGATCGTCGCTTTGAGGACAGTCACACACACACACACACACACACACACACACACACACACACACACACACACACACACACTGGGTCTCTTTTTTTACCTTTATTTAACCAGTAAAATACATTGAGACATCAAGTCTCCTTTTCAAGTGGGAACTGGCCAAGAGGCAGAAATAAAATTACACTTGTTGTGTGTTGTGTTTGATAAAATGCTGTGCCGATTAATAATTTCAATTACCCCCCCCCCCCCCCCACACACACACACACACACCTTTTATAGCACAAAACATACAGTATTAGTATTAGTATTTATTTATTCAGCACAGTAAAAAAATTAATACAGTGAACATACAAATATAAGAAGGGTAAAGTGCTAGGCTGAGTCAACAAAAGCCCAAGGGGCTTATACAAGGCCTCTACCTCTCCATAAATGTAAAATCCACTGCAAAGAACCTAGGTGTTCTAATGGACCCAGACCTTAATTTTAATGCTCAACTAAAAAAAGTGGTTCAAACCTGTTTTTTCCAACTTAGGAACATCTCAAAAATCAAGTCCTTCCTGTCTAGCGCCGATTTAGAAAAGGTCATTCATGCATTTATCACGTCCCGTCTAGATTACTGTAACGCTCTTTACTCAGGTCTAACACAAAAATCACTCTCCCGTTTGCAATTAGTGCAAAATGCCGCCGCTAGGCTTTTAACAAATACCAAAAAGCGTGATCATATCACCCCTGTCTTGATGTCGCTTCACTGGCTTCCGGTCAACTATAGAGTTGATTTTAAAATTATTTTAATCTCCTTTAAAGCTCAAAGAGGTCTTGCCCCTAGCTACATCGCGGAGCTCTTGACCTCTCACGACCCTCCTCGCAGCCTGAGGTCTGCAGGCAAGGGGCTCCTAAAAATTCGTTCCGCAAACTACGTCACAAAGGGTGATCGGGCCTTCGCCATCCGAGCACCAAAGCTCTGGAATGAGCTTCCAGAATTAATTCGCCTCACTGACTCCCTCACACGTTTTAAATCCCTATTAAAAACCCATTTGTTTCAAAAAGCATTCCTATAAATAACTTTTTGTTTTTCCTTGCCTTTTACTGATCTTATGTTATCTTGATTTGTTTAATGTTTGGGTATTTCTTGTGTATTGCGTTCATTATGTTAGATCATGTCACTTATTTGTTTTTCTATTTTTCTATTGTGAATTTTCTTGTTATTCCTGTGCAGCACTTTGTGGCTCATGCCTAGAAAGGTGCTATATAAATAAATAAAGTAAAGTACCTCTATCTATGTAAAACACAATGAAATATAGAATATAGAATATCCAGAATACATGACTGCAGTATATAAAACAAGAACAAAACAACAAAACAAAAAACATACATATATTATTATATATATTGCATTATCATCTTTGTATGTAATAATAATAATAATAATAATAATAATAATGAATTGCATTTTTATAGCGCTTTTCTATGCACTACGTGCTTACTCAAAGCGCTTACAACGGTTCATTCATTCATACATTGGGAGGTGAAGCGGCGAACAGTCGACACCAGCGTCCTCACATCCCACATTCACACACCAATGGTGGCGAGCTCACACCAACCAACTCATTGGAGGCAATGTAGGGTTTAGTGTCTTGCCCAAGGACACTTCGACATGTAGACAGGAGGAGCCGGGATTCAAACCGCCAACCCATGGATCATTGGACGACCTGCTCTACCTCTTTAGCCACAGCCGCCCCTAATACCACTTGTTCTTCTCGGTCCTCTGCAGGAAGTCACGTCAGACAGGACAGCATGGAGCCCAGTGACTTCTGGGACGACGTGTCCAACTGTCGCTGTGGCGACCGGCTGATGACGCTGGAGCAGCGCGCCACACGGCAGCACCAACGCTGCCTGGCTCACTCCCTGGTGGGGACGCCCAACTACATCGCTCCCGAGGTGCTGCTTCGCAAAGGTTGGTTGCTAGGGATCTCAGTTACCGATTTGTTCATTAATTGATAGTAATTGATAACCTTATCGATCAATTAACCCATTCTGGACGGGATCTATAACCGAGGTTCTTAAAGGAGAATTCCATACTAGAAGGCTTTCTTACCTTTATTTGTAGTTGATACGTCCCCACCAAAGAGGTCCAGGTGTTATTTTGTGCAAAAGTGCATTATTGGCTATTTCCCCTACCATAAGTCCTCAATGAATTGCATTGAATTGAATATTCCATCGCTCAAAAATCATGAGTATCCCAAGAGTCACACTTTACTACTTTTTTCGATGGAAATAAGTGAATTGGCACAAAAACCCAACCCCCATTGAGGGTTTATGGTAAGGGAAATAGCCAATAATGCACTTTTGCACAAAATAACACCTGGAACTCTTTGTTGGGGACGTAACAACTACAAATAAAGGTAAGAAAGCCTTCTAGCATGGAATTCTCCTTTAACACAAGTTTTATTACTGTCTGGCACTCTGCCATTCCAACCTCCATGACAACAACAACAACCACGCAGTATAACAACATCCGGTTTGTATATTCCGCTCTCACCTTCACAATAAGGTCTCAGTGCATCACAGAACACACTGGCTGGACATAGTCAACAGGGAATAATGTGGTGGAAACAGAGCTACACTTTCTAACCATCTCCCCACTAGCAGCAAGATTTGTGAACTGTTGCGATAATAGAAGGTTAGCCAATGGAATGGAACCACCCTAAGGACTACTGCCTGTATCGAGTAGACCCTGTCATGTAAACAGAGCTGCTACTTTTACACACACACATGCACGCACGCACGCACGCACGCACGCACACTTCAATTTGAGGCTTTCTTTCTTTTGTGTACCATTTAAATAGTTTTGAGGAAAATGCAGCTTTTTGTTCCAAAATGACTTCAAATATTAGTTTAAAAAAGCTTCATACTCTGTATATATAACATGTATATAATGATGCAATGTGACATAGCTCTGTTCACACAATGCTGTACCCCTCCAACTGTATATACTTTCCCCATTTTCAAACCTTGCATTTGGCAATGTAAACGTATGTTTTCTCATGCCAATAAAGCTAAAGAATTTAATTGAACATTAACATTAAACTTAACAGTGAATTAAAGGACTTTACGTGTCTTGTGTGTTCCAGGTTATACCCAGCTGTGCGATTGGTGGAGCGTAGGAGTGATCCTGTTTGAGATGTTGGTGGGCCAGCCCCCCTTCCTGGCCTCCACCCCCACCGAGACCCAGATAAAGGTCAGTTCTAATGGGGAGGCGTCACTGCTACACACCTTCGTTGTGGTGATTGGTGGTGATTGATTGGCCGACTGGATGCTCCACTTGACTGCATCTTCAGACATAGACAAAGGAAAATGTATTTCTACTTTAACCACTTCAACCAATAGCAAATGGTGCATTTATATAGCGCCTTTATCCAATGCGCTTTTACATAGATTGTGCATTACATTCACCCATTCATACACCGATGGCAGAGGAAACAATGCAAGGCACCAACCTGCACATCGAGAGCAATTAGGGGTTCAGTGTCTTGCTCAAGGACACTTCGACACTAATTCCCATATGGCCACTCTACCCCTGAGCCACCACCGCTCCCTAACATTTCATCACGATACAATGCGTTTTAAGCATTATAGATTGAGCTTGGAAGTCTGAGAAAAAGAGTAAGTGATTGAATTGTTCGTTGGTCGATTGGTCAAATGATCAAATTCATTCTTTCAGCACCATTGCCGTAGATGTAGGTCAATTGAAGCCTATTTTTTGATACAACGCTTACCGCCATTGCCGTTGATTAATGGCAATTGCGCTTTTATAGTGCATTCGATCGATCAAGCCATAATGCTACTTACGTTAGCCGGTTAGCTAGCTATGCTGTTGTCACAGCACTGGATTGTCCATCTTAGATCGTCGTCGCCATAATAATCCATTCTATCTGTTTCTTTCAATCGCCTGTATCTCCTATTCATTGTCCCAGATGGCATTTTTGGTCAAAACAACGTTTCTTTGACGGCACAGAGCCGACGATGTGGAGCTCTCCAGTGCCCCGGTTTGGATTCATATTGTAAACAAGGCCTGTCCAGGCTCCGTTCAGCTTCCGGTAGACTGGAAATGTGGCTTTTCAAAATAAGAGCTCAAATGGGAAAAATGCTGCCGTGAATTAGATCCTAATTTACGTCTAATAAAAACGTTGATTTCAGTTGTCGTTGTTGTCTTATCAGAGTTGTGGTTGTTGTTTACTTAATGTTAAAGTTTAACTTAATATCATACTGTATACTTACTTAGTGTTACAGTGTGTACTTAACATTGAATTATGTACTTAGTGTGAGATTGTGTACTTTATGTATGCCTATCTATGATAGTGTTACAATGTGTACTTAACATTGCATTGTGTAATTACAGTAGTGTCACTGTCAGATCGTGTACTTGGAGTTGGATGTACTTTATATATGCCTAATATAGTGTTACAGTGTGTAGTTTTCATTATATTATGTACTTAGTGTCCGTTGCTGTACTTGGAGTTGGGTGCACTTATGTATGCCTGTATGTACTGTATGTATAGTAGTGTAATCATGCATTCGTACTGACAAACTACGAAGCTACAGCCAGGCTACAATTAATTTCCAATGGAACACGGCGACATGTGTAGCCTTGTCGCCCGCTACAAAGCTACAAAATAAAGTTGATCTGGCTTCAACTTCATCATACTAGCAGCGACTAAGCTGCTGTAGAAGGGAGTTCCAGCCGCGCCTCTAGCCTATAGCAGGCTAGTCTGGTGCATCTCAGGAGCCTCTAGCCTATAGCAGGCCAGTCTGTTGCATCTCAGGAGCCTCTAGCCTATAGCAGGCCAGTCTGGTGCATCTCAGGAGCAGGACGTATATATGCAAACAAGAAGGCACTGGAGCAGCTCAGACGATTTAGGCCCTTATTTTATTATATCAGGGTGCAGGTAAAAAGTGACAACGTTTCGATGTGTCAATTACATCTTCGTCAGGTCTACTAAGCTGCTGCTTAACCATTTCCACATACCTTCTTTCTCCACACAATTCCCACTTGTAACGGGGAAAAACAAATGATTTCCATCGGCCTGTTCCCTGTTCTTTTCAACCCAGGCCTTTGTATTTTCCTTCACTCGCCGGACGCACATTTGATGGCATCAACAAGTGTGTTGTTCAACACTTGAACGGCGACTTGCCGGCAGATTTTGCTGCTTTGCTTCATCGTTTGTAGCTGCCAGTGTGAACGCAGATTTACACTGTGTACTTAAAATTACGTTTTGTACTTGGTGTCAAACAGTTGGTCAAGCTTTTGATTTAATTTGGTGTCACACATTTACCTGCAGATGTCTGCAGATTCTTAAAATATAGGCTTTCTATTTGTACATACCGGTATATGCTTCCTCTCCGCTGTTGTACCTACCCCTAGGGGTTGTCGTTGGAGTTGCTGTAACATTATGTGTGCCCCCCCCCCCCCCCAGGTGATCAACTGGGAGAGCACGCTGCAGGTCCCCCCCCAGGTCAAGCTGAGCCCCGAGGCTGTCGACATCATCGGCCGACTCTGCTGCTCCGCCGAGGAGCGGGTGGGCGGCAACGGCGCCGGAGAGATCAAGGCCCACCCCTTCTTCCACCAGGTGGACTTCTCCAGCAACCTGCGGCAGCAGCCCGCGCCCTACCGGCCCAAGATCGCCCACCCCATGGACACGTCCAACTTCGACCCCGTGGAGGAGGAGGGGGGCGGGCCAGGCGGCTGGAGCGACAGCGGCGACAGCATGAGCCGCGCCTGGGACGTGCTCTGCTCGCCGCACGGCAAGCACCCGGAGCACGCCTTCTACGAGTTCACCTTCCGCCGGTTCTTCGACGACAACGGCTGCCCTTTCCGCTACCCGAAGCCCGCCGAGGCCGCGCCGCCCTCCGCCGGGGCGGCGGGAGGAGCCGGCGGCATGGGAGGCCCAGAGGAGGAGGAGGAGGAGGAGGAGGAAGGGGAGGGGGAAGAGCAGTTGGAAGAAGAAGAAGATGAGGAAGAGGAGGAGGAGGAAGAGCAGGGGGAGGGGTGTGAGCCTGTGTATGTCTAGGCAGGCCAAAGCTGATTGGCTGGCTTCATCATGAGTCACGGGTGTCCACTTACTTCAATTCACAACATGCCCGGGTGTGTGTGTGTGTGTGTGTGCGTGTGCGTGTGCGTGCGTGCGTGCGTGCGTGCGTGCGTGCGTGCGTGCGTGCGTGCGTGCGTGCGTGCGTGCGTGCGTGCGTGCGTGCGTGCGTGCGTGCGTGTGTGTGTGTGTGTGTGAGAGTGAGTGAGTGAGAAGAGAACACCTGTCTGTTTCAGACAGAATGGTGATTGGTGAGTGTGAATGGTGAGAACAGGTTGACATAAAACAATCTGTTTCATAATTCAGACGGTGCTGTGCACAATCTAAGGTGTGCGGCGCAGAAAGAACAACATTGACAGACTCACCGCCCCTGATCCGGGACCAAACTGCAACGTGCTGCGTGGAGCTGGACAGGTCGAGGGTCAAACCGCCCCTGATCCGGGACCAAACTGCAACGTGCTGCGTGGAGCTGGACAGGTCGAGGGTCAAGGGTCAAGGGCTACGTGCTTACATAACAATGATAAGAAAAAACTTAAAAACAGGTCAAAGTCAGCCCCAGTCTTATGTCCGCGGAAATGTTGAGGCTCTACGGATCCAACGGGTTGTTTAGGCGTTTAGACACGGTTGTTTGTGAACCCAGGGGTCTTTGGTGTTTGGTGTCGTGTCCCCATTCCTTCCACCCAGGGTCTTAACATTTTGACTGAAAGACCTATGTGGTGGTGACCTTTGACACAGGAAGTGACACGTGGAAGTGCTTCCTGTTTTCACCTGAGCTGCTTTACACTCAGAGACTGACGGACTTGTAATGTGAAGAGTGGAATCAGTTTACGGCCTTTTAGATGAGGTGTGTGTGTGTGTGTGGGGGGGGGGGGGGGGGGGGGGGGGGTCATTAAATGCAACACCTCTTTCACAGCTCTTTGGAAATAAGCTACAACATATGCGCATATGCACGCCTCCATACATACACACGCCCACTCACACACACCCATAGGTTGTTCCCCCAGTATAGCTTGTCCATCATTACCAGAGCGGTCCGATGAGGCTGGTTTCTGCAGGTATTAACGGTTATATTCGATGGTCATTTCCAGGGCTCTTTTGGCAGTTACACAAGGTTTCTGACAGATTTAATGAGCAAGCAAATACTTCCAAATCATCTTAGACTTTATCTACTCACAGAGAAAAAAGGTTGGTTACTGCCACCTTGTGGCAACATCCGTAGGGCAATCTTTTTTTTTTCAATCAATTCATTGCCATAGAGCACCGAAGTCCTGACGTCACTGCCCTCTACTACCAGCAGAGGGCAGTGAGCTCAAAGGTTCCTGTATGTTTTTATAAGCATTGTACTCTCCATAGGGGGATTTTAGATCGCCTCATATAAGAACTGTGTTTGAAAAATAAACCGATCACCCCGGCCTTTTCACTCATATGGATATGAAGCATCGACTGAAGGTGGAAATGTACAAATATACCCAAAGAGTAACAAAATAAGCGTTAGAAACGAGCCAAACAACCCAGAGACTACATTTCCGGGTAGGCTGCTTCTGCCCGCAGCCCGTCGCACAACAGAAACTGAACGTTAATTATGTTTATTTTTATTTTTATTTTATTGATATATAATGTATCGTGGTTAGTACGAGTCGAGTCACCACCAGCTGAGCTTACGTCAACGAGGAATATCAGGAACGCAATATGTTGACAGCTGGGCGTGACGTATATGCTCAGCGACATTGCATTCATATGTAGTTTCAAGGCTTTTGCGGTCACATTAATTCAATTTTCTCTAGAAACTGGCTGTATCAAATATGAATGGACATCATTAACGACGCACAGCCACTCCCCTGACAGAAACGCCGAGGTGGTCGGTTTATTTTTCAAACACAGTTCTTATATGAAGCGACCTAAAATCGCCGTTTGGGGATCTCAATGCAAATAAACAAATACATGAACCTGGCGATTGACGACCTCTACTGAAAGTGACGTCAGACTTCGGAGCTCTATAGTGATTTTCTAAGTCTGTGTTAAAAGTTCATCCGGATCTCGGAATCACAATCAAAAAACCCAAACGGGGCTTCTTTGGTTCACTCTTGGATACCTTTATCCACCTTCTTTCATCGTGCCATGATGTTGCGTTAATTGTTTTATATTTTGATGTGTTGTGAATTTTGCCAGACTGACGGAGTGTTACGGTGGTTGCTTTTATTGTGTTCCAGACAAAAGTTCTTGTTGCATATCCTATGTCTTGAGAATGCCAGCGATGGCACCCACTAGAACTGAGCGCTAGCACAGGGTATAAGGTTGGGGATGTTCCAAAGGTCCCGCCCGGGCCGTCAGGGCCGGCAAAGATGCTACGGTTTATAGATCATGTAGTAACTAAATGGGGTTCCACTCTGTTGCCATAGGGCTCAGGATTACACTCCTTTGTTGGCACCCCGTCATTTCAATGCTCACTACCAGAAAACCTCAACACACACACACACACACACACACACACACACACACACACACACACACACACACACACACACACACACACACACACACACACACACACACACAGGTAATTAACTTAAACCAGTCTCCACTCCTCTTGTGGTGACAGTTACATTAGTATGTAAACATGAATCAAACAAAGAAAGCAACTTTTTCTTACACAAACAAATATGTGATAGTATGACTATGTGCAATACAGAAAAGACAATATATATAGTTTTCTAAACACCTAATATCCTTCTGGGCGTTTAATACTGAAACACGCTATGTAAAAAATATATAATGGTTTATATATATATTGCCTTTCAGTTACAACATGACCCCATGCTGCTTATTATTGTGATTTAATATTATTATTTACGTTATAATTGTTATTATCCTTATTACATGTACACTTCTTTTTTTTATTATGCTATCTATGAGAAATGTTGGATCAGTTCCGTTGCCAAGTGTGCTTGTGTCTTGGGAAGTGACAAAGTTGTGTACCTCTCTAGTATAGTTGAATGTCAATGAGAAAATCTGCCACTTTGAAAGGCCTCATTTATGATGTTTTGCCAAATGTGTCTTTTTTCTTTTGACGAACGACACCCTCGTGCGATGGAGTATAAACTAACGCGATCAGTGTTTTGATGAAAGATGGTAGACTCCTCCCCTTTTGTTAATCAGGCTGGCCCTGATTGGGGGAGAGGGAGGAGAATGGGGTGGGTACTGAGACAAAAAAAAAAAAAAGGAGAGATAAGTTACAGACAAATAAAAACAACAACAGGCAGATAAAAGAAGAGCATAGCAGTGTTGGTTTCATGAAATTAAAATGAATGAAAAGCTTTCTCTATTTTACAATGCCGGATATATTTTTATTTTTTTTCCCTATTGTCAAAGTGTTTGGTCAATTCTTTTTTATTTATCCAAAAGTGACCACAGGTTTATGAGCGTGCTGGTGACTTCTGTGCCATTTCCTGCATTGGAGCCTTGTTGCCCGGACAGATACGCTTCATAATTGCCTGTGTTCTTTTTCGCTTATTGACAATCAGCCAATTATATTGTTCTCTTCAAGTCAAACTGAGCTGTTTGTTTGGTCTTTGTAATGTCAAACAATTCCAGCAGGATTCTGTATTTTGGCAAGATGATGCGGAGGGGTAAAGAATAAAGATGACAATTTAAATTAGTTCTGCCACGTGTCAAGAAAGATAAATCCCCATTGGTGTTCATCACACAAGTTACAATTCATTTTTTGTCTTCTTTCTATTGAAATGCATTGTTGTTGTTTTCTTTTTGTTTACTCTACATGTGCCTTGTGTGTCTTTAGCACAAACTTACCACCCTCGTGTTTTTAATGTGATTATCTTAGTCTTTCTCAAGTGGGCGAAAGGTTTTGACTTTGCACACACACACACACACACACACACACACACACACACACACACACACACACACACACACACACACACACACACACACTTTAACAATGTATTCATGTTCACATAAGGGAGAGCATACAATGACACAAATATTGGTGCAGTAAAGACTACATTCACAGAATCATGGCATATGTCTTCATGAAGCACTCAGTCCTCTGTAGCAGAGACAGCCCAATGCTTCAGCCTTTTTGCCTCCTTTGTAGGCTTTCCAAGTTATTGAAATCCTCTAACCAGCCTGTGCGTATGTGCTAGGCTGCCAAATAAACACACACACACACACACACACACACACACACACACACACACACACACACACACACACACACACACACACACACACACACACGCATTCACCTGGAAGGACTACTCAGTGACAAATAGCTTTATATATGACAACAATTAGCTTTCTGTGGCAGTTCTCTGGAGTGTGTGTGAGTTGCCTCCTGGACGTGGTTTTGTTTTTCTAAAGGTTAGCGAGTGATGACTGACTTGGCATTCTACACCGTAGAAGTATGAGTGTTAACTTAACTCGGGAGTGTGCACAATTACGGGTCCATTTGGTTCCAGGTGTACACTCGTTTAGTTGCAGACTCATAAGGGTCCATTTGGTTCCATTTGTACACTGTTGAGTTGAATTAACACTGATGTCTTAACTGTGTAAACTGACTTTCTTACTTGTGTAGGCCTATGTTGCTTTTTCACTTTTGTATTGTTACCCTAGGGAGGTCTCATATGTGCCATGATGCTCCTTAATGTATGATACACTTCTGTTATTCTTGAATATATATTTATACAGATATACATGTTTTGTATCTTTATTCTCCTTTTTTCCCCCCCCATTTCCCTTGTGCTAATATTCAAACATCATATGTCTGTGCAGTATTATAGTATTATGGACAACTATATCTCTTTTTTCATATTATGTATGAACAGAATTTGTTAAAAAAAAAAAAAGAATGCTTTCACTGTCCTCCTGTGTAAAATATATGTATAAATTAAATTAACCAATGTGGACTTGGTTTCATTTTATTGAGACATAATGGTTAGCCAAGATATTATTCAAATTAATATAATGAACTGACTACTGAGTGTCGACTAATTTGTGACTTGGTAGCCCAGTATAACTTGACAGAGTTGAAAGAATACATCCAACATCACATCACTCAGTCAACATTCTGCATTTGAAATTTGAAAACATTTTATGCCATTTTTGGTCAGATAGTGGGATCGATAAGGTTTGATCTTATCTAGATTATTGTGCACAAAATAATCTCACATATAATTTATACAATCTGTAATGAATGACAGCTAAGACATAATATGCAGACTCTGATACTTCTGTACATCTTTGCTGACTTTTGTTATATTCAGTGTTAATTTTGTTGACTAAGAAAAGACTAAAGACGTCGACTAAGGTTTTTCAGAAGACTAAATAGGAATCCTATAGTCTATTTAAACCCAGAACCACTGTTTCCCAAGCAGTGGGTCGGGACTCGGGACCCATGTGTGGGTCGAGGACTCATAAATGCGCCGCGTGTCTGTGTGTGTACGGTTGTACACACACACCGACTTCATATTGACTTCATATTCGACACATGCGTTCCACACCCCTGCAGTGAGTGCAGTGCCCGGTATCGAGTCGGTCGGACCCACGGTTCTCCAGAACCACCACAAAAGGCTCTGCTCTCTGCCAGTGGGCCTAATCAGCCTAAATCCCCTCACCTGCAATTTCCAGCCTCTGTCTCAGCCAATTGATTGCCATGGCAACCCCACTACACCTGACAATTGATTAGCCTACTTACCACAGTCACAGTCAGTCAGTTTGCCCTCTTCACACACAGGCAGATATAGAGATCTCCATGTGGGACACAGACAGACAGTTAAAATGGGTGCTGTGACAAGTTGACAACAGACATTATTAGGTTCCCAAGTTGCATCGTTCTCAAGTAGGCCGGTAGCCGACAGGCACGTACAGGTCTAGTTTTTATATCCAGACTTGCTCCCAGAACAAACTCGTACAGTCTGTACTTGACGACTCAATGCCGCCCCCATCTGGCGGAGTCAGGTTATCATTTATGGGTCCCTTTATTTTTTGTTTCCTACATTTTTTTAATTAGCCCTTCACTAAGTCCTTCCTCAACCCATCCTTGTCCAATAGGCACGTTAGCAGCGAAGAAAGCTTGACCTGCATAGCAACCGTTGCTAAACTATTTGGATTGGCATTGGACAATCGCTTTTTGGGGTTGGATTTAGTGAAGGGCTAATTGCGACCGTACAGGTCGCATTTACTATGAAAACCTGAATCTCCCGTCTGTCAGTAGGTCACCCATATAGGCTATGGTCACACCTCGTGTCATCACACCTCCATATATGGTCACGCCTCGTGACATCATGCCTCGTGACACGTCACGCCACCATATATGGCCATCTCCATATATGAAGATCACGACACAGACCTCATCTAACCCTGGATAACCATACATGGAGAAGCCCGGATCATCACCTACATCTATAGCCGGCCAGCAACTCTACATCTGACCTCAAACCCTTATATCTCCATATGGAACTGTTGATCCTACCCCACCCGTCCTTCCTGTTCTGACATTCCATATGTTGATCTGACCTCATCAAACCCAGTACACTCAAGACACGCTCCATATATGGCCAGTACAGAATTCATCCATATGTTGATCTGACCCCCCATGATAAAGCGCCAGCACTCGCCCAACAGTCTGCTGTCTGCCGTCACCCAGGCGGATGCGTGCACTTCACGTACTGGTTATTATTATTTCTAAAACATTTTCAAAAAACATATTCCAACCAAAAAAAGCAAAAATGTTCATGAATGAAAAACAAATCAATCAATTCAATTCAATTCAAAGGAGCTTTATTGGCATGAGAAAACATACGTTTACATTGCCAAAGCAAGTGTCAAAATATAATAAAACACTTGAAAATGGGGAAGTACAGACACAGTTGGAGGGGGGGGGGTACAGCATTGAGTAAACAGACTCAGAGTTATGTCACCGATCACAATTGTTCACAAATATTGCTGCTGTGTTTGCCCATTAATGTATTTCTCCTAATAGGTATGGGAGTTTTTTTTGTTGTTGTTTCGTTTGGGTGGGTTTGATTGATTGAAGTATTTATTAACAGTTTGGAGAATTACAGCCTACATTTCAAGCACAACTCAATAAACTGAAAACTTAACTGTGGACGACACCATAAAGCATTAGGCCTACACACTACACTTGTTTACAATAGGGTCCACAATTTTCAATTCATCATAACATTTAGAGACTGTTTTTTTTAACATAGGCCTACAGTGAGGGGGAAAAGGGGTGGGTGAGGGATTTAGATTTTATGGGGGACAGTTTCGAATTTCAGTCAGTTTGGGACTGGCCCCACCACTGGGTGTGTAATATGTATATGTGGGAAGTGTTTGTCTCTGATGTCTTGGTAATAGGTATAGTGGGCAGGCAGGTGGTTAGAAAGTGTAGCTCTGTTTCGTTTCCATCACTCGACACTGTCGACAGTCACTCACACAGCCAGGTTAAAAACTTGGCAGGGGTTAAACTTCCATACGCGCGCGAGCGGCACGAGCGTGCGTGCGCTCGAACGATCCCCAATCCGATCCCATCCCACAATGCAGCGCGCGGCGCGCACGGCGGCGCGTCATTGAAGAGAGACGGAGGGAGGGGGAGAGGAAGCATCATGGCGGCGCTCGGTGCACCAGAAGTGATCTCACAGCTGGAAAGCGCTGCCAAAGTTTTAATGGTGAGAAAACTGACCGTCGTTTCGAGCGCGTTTAGCCCAGAAGTCGCTCCGTCTCCGGTCCGAATGCGAGCCGTGGCCGACGAGCGACTTGTTCGGCGGTGGTTTTGTTTTCTTTTGGGGCAAGGAGGGAGGGATGGTGGTGTGACTGTGGACAGATAGATGCGTGGCGCAGTGCCTCCACCACCACCACCACACCACAGTCCTCCTGTCTCCATCCAGCATCCATCCTGCTTTAGAAACACATGTGTGTCACGATGTGTGTGGATCATCAGATTCATCTATATATATAATATATGGGAGAGAAGGTACAACATTTTAACCAAATGGATGGGTCCATCCATTCGGTTATCATGTGATTGTTGTGTACACTCTCAGGCAGCGTTGCATTACATTGACACACACACACACACACACACACACACACACATACACACTCACACACACACACACACACACACACACACACACACACACACACACACTCACACACAGGATATTTGTGACTGACTTGAGAGTTGAGATAAGATGGACTGGCAGTTAAAGTGAGCATCATGTATCGTGTTGACTTCTTGTGCTTTGTGTGTGTATGTGTGTGTGTGTGTGTGGCGTTATTGTTATTAACACCGGCACTGAGTGTTAATTTGGACAGCAAATTCTGATTCCTATTTCAGTCATCTGAAATTGTTTAGTCTAGTTGTGGCGACTATATCAAAATCTTAGCCTTTTAGCCTTAGTCTGACTCTTGCCAGCTTGTTCATTTTGAATCAAATTCTGGCTTAGTCTTAGGCCTTTTAAATAAACACACAATTTAGTTTTAATCATCTGAAATTGTTTAGTCTTAGAGTCTAGTCTAAAGTCAACTAAATATCAAAATCTTAGTGTTTTAGTCTTTGTTAGTCAACAAGATTACCGCAGTATTGTGAAATGGAATACTTTGGTGTTCATTTTCTTCTGGGTGTGTAGCTATATGGTCCATTTGGGTACATGTGTCAGTGTTAAGAGAAATGTAACGTTATTACACGTTATTACACTACTGATCACTGTTAATTAAATTCTGAGGGTGTACACATGTAACCAAATGGACCCTCAAGTGCGCATGGACGGTCACCCCCCCGGCAGGAACCTGAGAAGGAGAGAAGAGAGTTTTGTTGTAATCGCTTGTTCCACTTTGGCAAAGTGAATGTAGTAGTTCTAGTGCCGATAAGCTCCTTTGGTGGGAGCGGGGAAAAGGAGCTACTACGGAGTTGAAGGGGGTGGGGGTAGGGGTGGGATGCGAGAAGCCTGTAGGAAGGCGGCTAGTGTGCGACGCAGCGAGGCGGGCGAAACATGGAGGATCCTGGGTGGTACTGGGCAGGTATAAATGGGGAAGGGTGGATTGGCGTGGAGGGCGGAGAGTGGCGTGAAGGGCAGGGTCAATGTGTGTTTATCATGCTGAATTTCGGCTATCGATGGTCTAGGACTCGGTACTTGTGTTGCAAACAATTGGTTTATGGGCTTTTTAAGTTGCATCGGACTGAGCAGACAATGATTCCTATAGTTGAGTGTATTTTTCTCTGAGAACACAATAGGATCTTGAAGCCTGTTATTTCGTGTGCCTGTGTGTGTACCTGCGAATAGTATAGAAGACGTATATGTTTGTGTGAGAGAAGACCTATAGATATATGTTGTTTTCTCATTAGAAGATCACACATGTTGGCTGGCACACAACAGAGCCATAGACAGAGGTACGACATTGAGGGGGCAGAGTGATCGAGCGCTACTCCTCATGCAGCCTGAAGAGTGACACGCTGGAGTTTGAAATACATTGTTTTCATGTGTGCAACATGACAACTGTTTTAAAGTATTGTACAGTGACAACTAAGGTCTCTGTAATGTTTATGTTGTACTATTACTATAAAAAACTATCTAAAATAAAGGAGGGATTTCAGATCATTAAAGCTGGGCTTTTGCCTGAGTCCAGTGCATTCTGCCAACTTCCGGTCCATGACGTTGTCACTCTGTAGAAGAGCTGCCATTGGACTGGCCCCATGAAGTGAACGTAGTTGTCGTAACTCTGTCTTACTCTATGGCTCTGGCACACAACAGGAGATTGTCCATGTTGTCACACAACACACATCATTATTTCCAAAGTGAGTTAAACACAGATTCGGAATCTTCAAATACTTGTCTATCATTTTTTCAACTACAACTGTGGTTTTCAACCCTTTTCATATCAAGGCCCATTATTTATTCCGCATTTGAGCCACGGACCACCATTTGATGACATTTAGCCTTGCACACCCAAAACTAAAGAATATTTACACATTTCCAAAATTCCATGCTGTATTGATGTTGGTACCATAGGAGAGATAACAGGCAAATGTTGATCAAAATAACAATTCTTCTTCTACATTCTCTAATTGTGTAGACTTCTTGTATATTAAGTAATGCAGAGCGTAAAATGAAACCAACCAACTCCATCATTTAGCTGGGGACCACATGGAACCCCCTCAAGGACCACTGGTGGTCCCCAGACCACTGGTTGAGAACCACTGACCTGAAAAGTCAGAGACTAGCCTCAAATCATGAACATCACGTGAAATCTTTCACAGACTTTCCTACTAGGCTGAGGAATATATCCCACCCTTTTCACATTGGCCTGTTGTAGCGCCACCAACAGGTGGATTTTTGTAAAACACATTTTTGGAACAAAATGCCTCAAATCATGAACACAGCGTGGAATTTACGTGAAATCTTTCACAGACTTTCCTACTAGGCTGAGGAATATATCCCACCCTTTTCACATTGGCCTGTTATAGCGCCACCAACAGGTGGATTTTTGCAAAACACATTTTTGGAACAAAATGTCTCAAATCATCCAATTGCCATCCAAGGCGTAAGAAGAAATGGCACCCTTTTCACATTGGCCTATTATAGCACCACCAGGAGGCCACAACCTGACCTGTGTCCCGAGGGGCACTTTATCTAGTTTCACATGGATTACTCACTGTCTGTTAGTCTCTGTTCTTAATGGTCAGCTGATCATGTTAGTACCATCTTTTATAACATAATTGATTTAGTTCGTACCAAGAAGAATCTCCCGCTATCATGCCATGTCCAAATAAAAACAGCTAATCACTAAATCCAACTTAAATTATCTTAGTTTAAAAAAGAAATCAGACCTGTCTGAACGTGAGTGGTGCAAAAAAACTCAGCTTCCCATCATGCACCTGTGCACAGTGTGAAGCTCAACAGTGCCACTTTGTCACCTGTTGGTACCCTAAACATGTACATACAGACAGACAGACATAGGGAGGGATGGACATAGCTGGGCATTGGAGTGGCTGCACCCTATGGTTGCACCACTAAAATAATGAAGAATGAGTGGAAGTTATGAAGCTGTTGCTATATGGAGATACTTATTTATTTTTTATTTTTTCATATACTATGTCTAGATTTATAGTTGTGCATAATTAGGAGACGTAGCGTTTTCCATGGGTGTGAAAGTTGACAGAAGTGGTGAGTGACAGTGACAGATTATTGACATTTGACAGTATTCTTTTCATTATAGCCTTTTGTTTTGCTTGTTGCTTTTATGATCCCTGGATAATCATTGTCCACTCAGGGCAATGACCAGCTCTATTCACTCACGGGCTCAGTCGGATAGTACACTGTCTTTGTACTAAGCTGGCGGGATGGACTCCATTTAATGTCCAGCTGAATGGGACATTGGTGTTCTAACCTACAGCCCCTCTCGGTGATGTCTAGATTGCAGTACATTTCCATTTAACAACTTATTATAATAAGCCACAATTCCCGCCACTGTCATGAAGTCGCAATTCCCGCCACACACCCCAGGTTAGCCCCCAGGTTATCATGACATCATCACGTGACATCAGCCCCCTGGTCACCCCAAGCAAGCCGCTGCAGTGGTGTGAACTTAACCGTCCGGGATGCAGACATTTCTAACCCAACGATATCACTGAGATATCACTGAGGACATTTGGGTTGTAAGGCCAAATATCCTGTCTCGACCGGAAGGCAATGGAGTCTCTCGTGAGGAGCATAGCAAATGCTGCCAGCTCCCTAAACCTCTTCGGATTCATATGAGTGTTCATTGGTAGCACCAGTGCACCTTACATTTAGCAGGTCTATGTGTCGGTGTGCGTATGTGTGGGCGCATTTAAATGATATACTGTACTGTATGCTGCTGTGCCTATATGAAGAAGTTAGGCCCAGTGTGTGTTTGTGTAAAATAAGTATACTGTAACTGTATAATTTACATAACATATTGTGTGTGAGGCTGTGACTTGTTAGTAGTTTCTGTCATTGCATGTGTTGTTGAGGGTGTGAGACTGAGGTGTAGCTGTTCGTGCCTGTGGTCCTAGCTCAGATAAATGGGGCCTTTCTCTCCATGATGCCCTCAGCCAGAGAGAGCTGCTTTCACTGCAATTAGGACTGGAATGTGACTTTCCTGCTGTGCTCTACCACTACGGCTACCCTCCTTAATATAAAAGTGTGCATAGGTGTGCATGCGCAACACACCTCGACACACGCTCGTACAGTGTCGGCTCTTTGTATTTAATGCAGTGAGTGAGTGTATGTGTTGTGCACATTTACGCATGTAACGATTCACTCAACTCGCGATACGATTCGAAACATATTACTAGGTCCACAATACCATTTTTCACGATTCTTTAAACACAAAATAATGTTCCAGATTTTTTTTTTTTTTTTTTTTTTATCAAATCCAGTATTTTCTGTCAATTGTAATCTTCTTGTCTTATCCTCTTCAATATACCGAAACAAATGTTTCGGTATTTTTTTTAATCAATTTTTTAATCAATTCCCTTCGATTCTTCTTTTTTTTTGTTTTATTTGTTTTGTGGCTTTTTATGCCTTTATTGATAGTGACAGTAGACAGTCAGGAAAGGGGGAGAGAGATGGGGAGTGACACGCGGCAAAGGCCGTCGGGCTTGGGAGTCGAACCCGCGGCACGCTGTCCGGCTGGTTTGGCAGCCTAGGTGCCCAGACGGTTGAGCTAACCGTCCGGGCCAATTCTCGAATATATCCTTACATGCCTGCACACTGACTACAAGTATGTTTGTTGCTCTGTGTTTTGTGTGTGTGTGTGTAGGCGTAGTGTAAAGATGTTTAAGACTAGAGTCATGTTGCATTGTTTAGGGACAGGAATTATCAACTAAGTAATTTATTGATAATTGATACGTTTTGATAACCTTTTCAATCGATTAACCGGTTAGTTGAAAGCGCTGTTTTTTTTTATTCTTTATCTGAGAATCTTAATTTCCCTCAATTTCTAACATAATAATCTACACTTTGCTGATATACAGAAATAATACAAAAGGCAAATCATCTTTTGTATGAGGAATAAAATGAAATGAAACGTGCACTGTCTTCAGTGTCTTGTCTGTCACATCACATGCAGAAGCAGAGACGTTTCTGTGGCTACCAAGGTTGGGGGGGACCTTTCTTTAGCGGGCCACATGTGTGTTCCTCGGGCCGCGTGCACACGCACGTCGTGCAGACATCACAGAAACCCACCCGATGATAGAACCACCGAATTTTCCATGAATTATTAACTGTTGCATTTAATTGATTTAATTTTAACGATTTATAACATCCCTACATGGAAAACTTCAGACTTGTCTACCTATATTGCTATACCTAATGTACCACTGAGAATTTTGTGTTTCAGGACTACAGTGTATATACTTATGGTGCATTGATTTACGTAACGTTACATTCATTTTAAGGTATAGCAGCTGCAGTACCATATTATAATAATTAACTTTTCGTGTGTGCGTGTGCGTGCGTGCGTGCATACCCTTGCAGGAGTGAGCATTTTATGTTTCAGGACTATAGTGTATATACTTATGGTGCATTGATTTACGTGACGTTATATTCATTTTAAGGTATAGCAGCTGCAGTACCATATTATAATAATTAACTTTTCCTGTGTGTGCGTGTGTGTGTGTGCGTGTGCGTGTGTGCTTTCCCAGGCCCCGCCGTCCATGGTCAATGCAGAACAGAGACAGCATGCTGAGCACATATTCCTCTCCTTCAGAAAGTCCAAATCGCCCTTCGCTGTCTGCAAGCACATCCTAGGTCAGTACTGGTCATTGGCCTCGTTTTTTAAAACAGCTCAATGAAAAGCTGGTTCTTGATTATTTAATAAATAAATAAAAACCTGAATCAATAGAATAATCGCCTAATAATAATGAATGAACTGCAGCCTTACTGTAAGGTCTCTGTTGGGAGATCTAAGAAACTGCTGGGGAAAGGTTCGACCCCCCCCCCCCCCCTCCCCCCCAATCGGCTAAAACACGGGGGCCCTTTGATGAGATTTGATGGGAGCTTTCTGCAAAGTCATTAGTGCGTGAATACATAAAGTCTGAGTATGTAATACAAGGAGACGTGATGTGTGCTTAATTGAAGCAGCTGAAAGGCTGGCAGTGCAGTGGGGCCAAGGCGTGTCGTCGCATGGCACAGAGCAGCAGCACACAACATCCTTCACAATCACAACACGTAACAAACCTGCTGACTAGGCTTTGCCCTGGAAGCGTACTTTAATTAGCCTGGCGCGGCCAGACTCATAGCGAGGGTTCACTGATGTTTCCTCCCCGGGGAAGAATCTTCAGTGAATCCCCGTTATGAGGCTGGCCAAGCCAGGCTATACTTTAATGGCCAAGGACCAGAACTAATATAAAACACTTTGAGGCTTTACTCGATTTTTTATTCCACATAATAATCTGATATTACAAATGTGGTTCATCTAATATTTTTATTTATGTTATTTATTTTTTAACCACCCTTCCCTCTCCTCTCCTCGCCTCTCCAGAGACCAGTAAGGTGGACTATGTGTTGTTCCAGGCTGCTACAGCCATCATGGAGGCCGTGGTCAGAGAATGGATCCTGTTGGAGAAACCAAGCATCGAGTCACTCCGAACATTCCTCCTCACTTACGTCTTACAGAGACCCAAGTAAGGCGTCATTCATGCTCTTATCGTGCCAAAAAGAGCATAGTTTAAGTTACCTTGTTGTAGAAGTTTAGTTCTAATTTAGTGAAGTAATCATGAAGTGCGCGCCGCTGCGTCATAATCGGTCACCACACCAGAGCATGAACACAAGCAGCCTGTATTATAGTTTGTATTACAATTTGTGTGGCTTCATTCTAACTCCCTGTGAAGATTCAAAAGGTTGGACAGGGAGGCCATGCCGTTATTTGTACACTTTATCTTGTGTAATCCTTTGCTGTCCCACTCTTGGCATTCACTACCATCAATCCACCTCTTTTCCTTTCCTGTTTTGTTTGCGATTGCAGCCCTACTCATAAGTTATTTTCTTGATTTTTGATAGCGTATTAACAAAACAAAACAAAATAATTGGAAAGATATTGTATAAAATGTATTATTTTGATTAACTGTTGCACCCCTAATGCAAGTAGTCTCTTTGATGCAGGTGTGAAAATACAAAAATAACTTCTAATCAGTGGAAAAGAACTCCTTGGACCGAGTTGAATGCAGCCATTTGTTTGTCGTCAGAGCTGTGTTGTTATCTACCAGCTACTCAGTGGGTGAAACCACACCGTCAGAGCTGTGTTGTTATCTACCAGCTACTCAGTGGGTGAAACCACACCGTCAGAGCTGTGTTGTTATCTACACAGCTACTCAGTGGGTGAAACCACACCATCAGAGGTGTGTTGTTATCTACCAGCTACTCAGTGGGTGAAACCACACCGTCAGAGCTGTGTTGTTATCTACCAGCTACTCAGTGGGTGAAACCACACCGTCAGAGCTGTGTTGTTATCTACCAGCTACTCAGTGGGTGAAACCACACCGTCAGAGCTGTGTTGTTATCTACACAGCTACTCAGTGGGTGAAACCACACCGTCAGAGCTGTGTTGTTATCTACCAGCTACTCAGTGGGTGAAACCACACCGTCAGAGCTGTGTTGTTATCTACCAGCTACTCAGTGGGTGAAACCACACCGTCAGAGCTGTGTTGTTATCTACACAGCTACTCAGTGGGTGAAACCACACCATCAGAGCTGTGTTGTTATCTACACAGCTACTCAGTGGGTGAAACCACACCGTCAGAGCTGTGTTATCTACCAGCTACTCAGTGGGTGAAACCACACCGTCAGAGCTGTGTTGTTATCTACCAGCTACTCAGTGGGTGAAACCACACCATCAGAGGTGTGTTGTTATCTACACAGCTACTCAGTGGGTGAAACCACACCATCAGAGCTGTGTTGTTATCTACACAGCTACTCAGTGGGTGAAACCACACCATCAGAGGTGTGTTGTTATCTACACAGCTACTCAGTGGGTGAAACCACACCGTCAGAGCTGTGTTATCTACACAGCTACTCAGTGGGTGAAACCACACCGTCAGAGCTGTGTTGTTATCTACCAGCTACTCAGTGGGTGAAACCACACCGTCAGAGCTGTGTTGTTATCTACCAGCTACTCAGTGGGTGAAACCACACTGTCAGAGCTGTGTTGTTATCTACACAGCTACTCAGTGGGTGAAACCACACTGTCAGAGCTGTGTTGTTATCTACCAGCTACTCAGTGGGTGAAACCACACCGTCAGAGCTGTGTTATCTACACAGCTACTCAGTGGGTGAAACCACACCGTCAGAGCTGTGTTATCTACCAGCTACTCAGTGGGTGAAACCACACCGTCAGAGCTGTGTTATCTACACAGCTACTCAGTGGGTGAAACCACACCGTCAGAGCTGTGTTATCTACCAGCTACTCAGTGGGTGAAACCACACCGTCAGAGCTGTGTTATCTACCAGCTACTCAGTGGGTGAAACCACACCGTCAGAGCTGTGTTATCTACACAGCTACTCAGTGGGTGAAACCACACCGTCAGAGCTGTGTTATCTACCAGCTACTCAGTGGGTGAAACCACACCGTCAGAGCTGTGTTATCTACACAGCTACTCAGTGGGTGAAACCACACCATCAGAGCTGTGTTGTTATCTACCAGCTACTCAGTGGGTGAAACCACACTGTCAGAGGTGTGTTGTTATCTACCAGCTACTCAGTGGGTGAAACCACACCATCAGAGCTGTGTTGTTATCTACACAGCTACTCAGTGGGTGAAACCACACCGTCAGAGCTGTGTTGTTATCTACACAGCTACTCAGTGGGTGAAACCACACCAACGCTGATTATTCTGTGATCACAGGCGGTTAACCAAAATTCGGATGAATCGTGATTAGGGAACAATGACGTGTTCTCAATGGAAACGGGTGGTTTCCACCAGTCACTCTTTTCTGTTACTCCGTTCTTTCCATTTCTTCTCCTCTCCTTCCCTCTGTCTTTACTCTGCGATGTCAAACAGCAGTTCCTCACCCCCCACTACACATTTATCTCACTGTAAGTCCTACTGTACTGTAGATTACAGTCATTCTTAAACTTTATAATGTCATTGACCCCCAGTTTGATGGCATTAAGCCAGGGGTTGCCTTGAAGCAATGCCAGGGGTGCGGAATACTTTGATATTTGGAATTTATCAATGTCACTTGAGTTTAACCACTTCTCAGACTTAGTACAAACGGACCCGAGTTAAACTGTATTTGGTATCTCGTGACATTACTGTATCTTTGAGGCAAAGATTTACATACTGTTTTTAATGTAACAATGTAATTCGGGGTGTAAGCCGTGGATGAAAAAGTTATTTACAATGGTGACCTGAGCCAAAAATGTGTGAGAAATACCTCTCCATTAGGCCACAGACTACGGTCCCCCCATTTCAGAAGGTTTGTAACTCTGGGGCCACAATCTACTTTAGTATTGTACAAATGTGTGTAAATATGTTCCTTTTTTAAAATGGACCTGTATGGGTTCCATTTACAACACTCCTGAGTTACAGATAAGGGTCCATTTGGGTCATAACAATCAATCATAAAACTGGGGAACCCCCCCCCCCCCCCCTCCCCCCAAGGACCCCTGGGGGTCCCCAAAATCCATGTTGAGAGCCAGCGGTCTACTAAAATGTCTCCGTCTCTCCCCAGCCTTCAGAAATACGTCCGTGAGCAGATCCTGCTGGCGGTGGCGGTCATTGTGAAGAGAGGATCTCTGGACAAGTCCATCAACTGCAAGAGCATCTTCCACGAGGTGGGACAGCTCATCAGCAGTGGGAACCCTACAGTGGTAAGGAAAGAAACCATTCAAACTCGCTGCTTAACCACATGGACCCTAGAATTGCTAATTCTGGGCACGTCATAATCATCATCATCATTTTTCGACCGCGGTTCGAGATCATGGATTTCACAATGCCGCGCCAGACTTTCCGGTCCTTCATTGCCATCCCCAGTTCCTGCTTACTGATGCATGTCTCCCTAGCGATGACATCAGGGAACGACAGTTTTCTGAGGCAGGATTCCAGAGAAGAAGGGAAGATATAACCTCATTGTCGGCTCTGTAGCAGTGGCCGGCAAACTGTGTTCTTCTGGATCGGACTAGTGAAGAAACACGGGGAAGGTTGCTGTATATTAGATTAGTCGATGGGTGGTTCTTCCAAGACAGATTTTGCACTCTCATTAGAAGGCGGGTGTAAGTGCCATCCAACCGTTTCTCTAATTTCTTTGAAAGTGTCCATGTCTCTGAGCCATAGAGTAGAATCGGCTCAACAGTCGTCCTAAATGTTTTAACATCTTACTAAGCTGGGATGAATAGATCTTATGCATGTCATTGCAGGCTGACCAGGCCATACCCTTCCTAGTTTGAAAGTCCTTTTGGGAAGAAGATATATATGAACCCAAATACTTGTAGTCAACCTGTGAGTGTTAAGTGTTTTTATAATGTGGTTATTGTTGGATTTGCATATATTTACGTATTCAGTTTTCTCGTCTCGTTGAGATAAAGACCAACACAGTTGGAGGCCTGCTCAAGACACTGAAGGAGAGCCTGAGCGTCATAATAGGCGAACAACATACTTCACCCAGTTCACCGTATGTTGTTCGCCTATTAGGCGAACAACATACTTCACCCAGTTCACCGTATGTTGTTCGCCTATTAGGCGAACAACATACTTCACCCAGTTCACCGTATGTTGTTCGCCTATTAGGCGAACAACATACTTCACCCAGTTCACCGTATGTTGTTCGCCTATTAGGCGAACATTAGACGAATATACTGTAGCTCACAACACGTCGTAGACGGGCTATTCCCAGTGAGACATTTGGTGTGTAGGGTGAAAAATAGGACCAGTGAGTGCTTTGTTTTGGTTTGTCTTCCAGCTCTTTCAGAAACAGGAATTTAATCCAATCAGGAGAGAGAACTCATACAGAATACAGGATAAACTTTATGGCAAAACATACATTTTATACCTTTTTAATATGTTTTTAGGTCAAAACGTCAGTCAAACTGATTCTGGTCATCTTGTGAAGTTAGTGATGAAGCAGACTGGGTGGAGATCATGCACATGTCGTCTTGGTCCACTAGATGGCACTAGCTCTCCAAGAGGTTAGACTGCTGCCAGGGTTGGACGTTCCCAGCTGTCTGTCACCAGGCAAACACTCATGCATTTTATCAAAGATCCTTCATATAGTGACAAGATGGACAATTCCACACCTCGCCAATAATACAAAATGGTACACAAATGGTCTCCGAAGTGAGCGTGGTAAACGTCTCACGAACGTCCTATTTATCAGTGTTGCTAGTTCTCAAGAGAGTGTGTTGCGGACAGGGCTCTAACAAAGATAATGTCCTCCTAATTTGTCTATCTGAAAAAGACCATTTCGATGTCAGAATGTTCCGAACATAATGTGACTTGTGAAGAAGAGTGACTATGGGGCAAAATAATGGGTCGAAATGTGTGCTCATCATGATCACTTCAGCATTGGAATGAAGAAACTCACGGCTTGCTTTTCTGGCGTTCTAATCTAAACCCACGTGACATTATTATTAGGTAAAGGAAATAATTAGATGTTTGGGAAAGTTTTGGTTTAATAATAGCCTCTGTGGCAGGTGGCCAGCCATCGTTTTGTGTTCTTATTCTAATCTAAAAATGGAGTTGGTTGGTAAAATGGTTAGCGTGGCCGCTGAGTCGAGCAAGCCGCTAACCGCTGTGGCTGCTGGTCAGAGACACCACCAGCCACTGCCTGCTGATGGGAACCTGATGCAACCAACTGCTGATGAAACGCCTTGTAAAAATCTCTTCTAAATCCTGACAGTTTTCTGAAATACCTCCAGTTTCTATATCAGTGGTGCTCAATATTTCATGTCAAGGACCCCAAAAATGATATGTAATTGGCCACCGACCCCCATCTGAAAATATGTTGTTCCAGGGACCCCCCGGAAGGAAAGATTTGAGTTAAAAACGTTCGCTGTGAAAGAATATATATTCAAAGATTTGCGCCACATTTTCACGATTTTTCAAAAATTGCAGACCTACAAGCTCGTACATGTAGATCTGCTATTTTTCAATAGCTAAAGTATACTCAAAGTATAGAATTGTGTGTGTGTGTGTGTGTGTGTGTGTGTGTGTGCGTGTGCGCGTGCGCGCGTGCAGACCAAATAATTTTGGGGGTCCTTGACATGGAAAAAGTTTGAACACCACAGATTTAGCATTTATAACATTTTTTCATGAAACTGTTATGTAAACCGTCATGCTGGTGACAACCCTCTATGTGTCTCTCTGTCTCTCTCTCTGCAGCAGACGCTGGCCTGCTCCATCCTGAATGCTCTGCTCAGTGAGTTCTCCAGCTCCAGTAAGACCAGCAGCATTGGACTCAGCATGGAGTTCCACGGCTCCTGCAAGAGGCTCTTCCAGGTCAGTCTCTCCTCGCCTTGCGTTCTGAGCGGGATCCGCACGTAGTTCCGACGGAGCATTAGTCCGACATGCGTCCCACATGTCGGACATGCGCTGCTCCTGTGCTTGTGGTTATGGTTAGGTTAGGGTTTGAAGTAGGTTGCCGTTTGTCGGACCAATGACTAGTCTGAACTAAGTACTGCACCCGTTCTGAGCTGCTTACAGATTGGCTATTCTTGGGAGAGATTTGATGTAACCTTTTCCCCCCCAGTGTGATATTAGGTTCAAGTTCAAGGTTCAAGGTTGTACTTTATTGTTACATCTTGTGTACAGGTACATAAGAGTAAAACTGATTTTGGTTTGGCTTCCTCCAGACAATGCAGCAGCATAGATAATAACAACAGCAGAACAAATTACAAAAACGTAAAAATAGCATATTCAAATCAAATGTGCAAATTGTCTTATCTTAGGTCACAGATATCTTTAATAAAAAGAGAGAAATTAGGACCCTAACTGCTGTCAAATCCTAAAGGCGTATTCATACTCCAGTTTTAGGTGATAAGGTGACCACCGTGGTTAGTAAAAACCCGAGAGATCATGTGTTGGGGTGAGTCGTTTAGTTATCACCTAAAAAGTGGAGTATGAATAGGCCTTAAGTGATAATTTAACTCTGAGAGCGCCCAAAGGCAACCAAATGGACCCGACATTGAGAACCTGTGATGTAGAGGGAAGAGAAGGAGCAGACCCAAGTAAAGTACAGTATATACACTGTATCTCTGGGGGGACCCTATAGTCCACTGTTTACAAAACGGGGTCCAGGACCAATTTCTATGGGTCTACAAGCTCTTTTTTTGTGAGATTGTAGATCGGCTATTTTCACTAGTTTGGGTCCTGGGAAGACATCGAGCTAAAACGTTTGGGAACTACTGCCCTAGTCAATTAACCCATTTTGGGGCGGGAACCCATTTTGGTGTTAGCATTATGTTATGCTTTAGCTATTGAAAAATATCAGATCTACAAGCTCATAGCACGCCACCGAGTGGCGCGCTATGAGCTTGTAGGTCTGCTATTTTTGAAAAATCGAAGAACCACTGACATAGAAACATAGCTTTTTCAGAAAACTGTCAGGATGTAGAAGACATTTTTAGGTCAAAATGGGTTAAAACGTGAGACCAGATTCTACTAAATGTCTTCTAAAGCATGACGACAGTTTTCTGACCTGTCGTTTCTCCTCTCCTCCCCAGGAGGAGGACCTGCGTCAGATCTTCTAAAGCATGACAGTTTTTCTGACCTGTCATTTGTCCTCTCCTCCCCAGGAGGAGGACCTGCGTCAGATCTTCGTTCTGACCATGGAGGTGTTTTCTGACCTGTTATTTCTCCTCTCCTCCTCCAGGAGGAGGACCTGCGTCAGATCTTCGTTCTGACCATGGAGGTTCTGCAGGAGTTCAGCCGCAGGGAGAACCTCAACGCCCAGATGTCCTCCGTGTTCCAGCGTTACCTGGCCCTGGCCAATCAGGTCCTCAGCTGGAACTTCCTGCCACCCAATCATATCCTTTATTTGCGTGCCTGTGCGTGCGTGTGTGTGTGTGTGTGTGTGTGTGTGCGTGTGCGTGTGTGTGCGTGTGCGTGTGTGCGTGTGCGTGTGCGTGTGTGTGTGTATGAGAGATACGGAAGAATTATAGAAATCGGCAGGCAATGAGACGAGGCTAAACATCAAAGCAAATATTGGTGGCACGAGAGACGGTGTACGCAGACAGTAGCGTGTGTGCCAGGTGTTGTCTTATCAGCAGACGGTGTTGACACTGACAGGTTATACAGGCTTGGTTTTCACGCGGATCTGGTGTAAACAGGTCTGAACAATTGCATCCTGTCTACCACGAGCCTTCAAGGTCAGGTGTGGAAGGGAGTCGCCGGGGTTGTCCGGTCCTCCCGCACGCTTCCCATGGGAGTGTTTCCCTGGCCGAGATATGGCCGTATCTGCTGGCTGGGAGCGTGTTGTGATGTTAGATTCCTGTCACTGTGTGGTTCATCTTCAAGGCTCCATTGCATTGCACCATTACCACATTCCATTGTAAAGGCACACCGATCTTCATCTTGAGCTTGGCCTCTCGTAACAAAACAACAGTGTGGACAGTCAGTCCTATAAATCAGTGGTTTTCAACCCTTTTCATATCAAGTTCAATTATTTATTTGGCATTTGAGCCACGGACCACCATTTAATGAGATTTAGCCTCTCAGCCTCTCAGATCCAAAACTTTGAATATTTTGTTATTGTTGGATACGATTTTTGTCCACAATTCCATTCTGTATCGATGTGGTACCATAGGAGAGATAACCGTTGATCAAATTAACAATTCTTCTACATTATGTAATTTCGTAGACCTCTTGTAAATTAAGTAATGCAGATAAATTTACTCTTGAGAGTGTAAAATGAAACCAAATGACCCGTACTTTTCATCATTTAGCTGGGGACCACCTGGAACCCCCTCAAGGACCACTGGTTGAAAACCACTGCTATAAATCACAGTTGAGAAACCAATCAGAGTTGACTGTTCACTGCGTCGTTAGAGTTCTGAGAAATTTCGAGGTCATCTCAAACTTTTAAGTTGTAGAAGATTTGTAGTAGTTGTAAAGTGTCGGCCGTCACTTTGTAGCTTCATGTCGCTGGCTTCCATTGAAAATGACTTGTGGCCTGCCGCTTTGTCGCCGCTGGTGTGAACGCAGTATCAGGCTACGGTGCTAACTAACCACTGATGTGTGTTCGTCCAGGCTTTTGGAGCCCATTATGATCTCAGCCTGGATGTGCATCTGTCTGTCTGTCTGCTTGAGGGGATCTTGAAGTGGCGTGTGGGCACAGATCACTTTCAAAGAGCTGTCTGTCATGTCTGTCCATCCCCATGTCATACCATACCAGACTCCAATAACACACACACACACACACACACACACACACACACACACACACCCCCCTCGGTAGCTAGTTGAGTCTGTCCTTGGAATGCCAGGCATGTGTGTGTGTGTGTGTGTATTTCACAGAGATACTTTGAAATCTTATGTGCGTGCCTATGTTTGCTGCAAGCTGTGTGATTGATACCTGAATTCATTGCAGGTTGTTATTAGTTTGTTACAAGTTTGTACTGACAGATGGATACAATATATGACATCTTAGAGTACGCAGTACTCCTCCTCAGTGTCAATTTGTCACACAATTAATACATTAAGCAACCAAATGGACCAATTGAGTTAGAGTTTCCATCTCAGAGTTTCAGTGTCAGCTGTGAGTTAAATGAACTGAAAGATTTAACAGTGTAGTTTTATAATATATGTGCATATAAGATATATAATATATGCATACTGTGTGGATGCATGTAAGAAGCTTCCTGTCACCCGATCACATCCATTCTGAAAGAAAGTATGGGAGGAAGGAAGGAAGGAAGGAAGGAAGGAAGGATGCGATTGGGCCGCACAAAGTTCCATGGACATGTTCCATGTTAGTGTTGGACTCGTGAAAATGAACCCCACTCACTAGGGGCGTAAAATAAATATTTTTGATTCGAATTAGAGTCGCGATTCTCATTATACGTTTTTTGCTGGTTACAGTTACAGGAGATTTCATTTCACTATATGGTGTTTGTGTGTATGTGTGTGTGTATGAAATGTAGACTTACCATAATCACAGTAAACATTATCACGTCTTCAATCATATTCAAGTGATTCCAGTGAGTCACTTCAGTTCAGCAAAGCTGAGGTGTGTGTGTCGCTGACCAGCTGGCCCTCATTGACACTCGTTAATATTACTTGCATCAAGGCAATGATGTTGTGTTTCTGCATCAACTACACCTAATCTAAGATACCATCAAAGCCAAGAATGTTTACACGACCCTCTCTGGTGTTATATAGTCTTTACTGGGCTAGACTTGGTTGTTAAAGTCCAAAACAAAATTGCTGAATTAATTGAGATAAAACTGATTGCGGATTTTTCATCGAATCGTGACCCCAAGAAACGAATCGAATCGTGAGATGGCAGAAGATTCATAGGCCTACCACTCCCCCTCCTAGGAAACATGTTGTCCGTCTGGGCTGCTGCTGCTGAAGGACAATCACCGCGAGTGAGTGAGAGAAGCCTTTAAGTGGTGCGGTCAGCCGGTGGAAAGGCCAGCAGATTGATGATAGCCACTGGGAGCTCTGGGACGAGTGCAGGGCAGGACGCCTGTCCGCTAGCCTCAGAAGAACATGCCTGAGTGTGTATGTATGTGTGCGTGCGCGTGTGTGTGTGATGAGACGCAGGCGTGTGGCCGTGTTGTGTCAAGGGGCCGCTCCTTAATTGTGCTGCCTGACAGCCGCACGCCTGTTAAACACGCACACACCTCAAAGAGGCCTTTTTAAAACACCAAAGAGAGGTCTCCATACTTCAGAAAAAAAAAACTTGTGTGGCATGCGTGTCATCTGTCCACACTGTAGCTCCCCCCTCCTCCCCCCTAGGCTCCTGTGTCGTCTGTAGCACAGCGCGTCTCTCCACACGGCGGTCGGTCTCTCTGACCCTTGTGGGGTCGAAGTGAGGCCTCGTCGTGGTCAGGTGCTGTAAATGGCTGTCCTCGTTGACAGACAGAGGGACCTCCCTCGCTCGCTTCTTCTCTCTCTGACAGTGCCGCACGCCACTTCTACACGCTTCTCGCCGTATTGTTGTCATGCTCAATAATACCCGTATTCTGCCGAGGGTGCATACTTAGTTTAGACTAGTCATTGGTTAGACATGGGTTAAGGTTTAGGTGTGCTGCCCCGTGGGAGGTTAGTGCCGAATATAAGACGACTCTGATTATAAGACAACCCCCATTTTTCAAGACTCTTTGTGGAAAAAGAACATTGAATGTCAAATAATCTGGTCCCCGATTATAAAACAACCCCATTTTTTAGGATATTTCCATTGAAACCCCCCCCCCCCCCATAGTATTATATTCAGGCCAATAGGGTACGTTTACCTTAAGGACGTATGTATGCATCACGCCACCTTTTTTTGGACACAATTGCCTTTTTATTTATTTTTCCCTGATGAAGACCTACCTAAAGGGTCAAAACGTAGCAATTTTGCCATTAAATAAAGTAAGTCTCTTGTGGAGCTACTATAGAAACAAGTGTGCGGATGTTTCTCCTTCCTCTTTGATGTTTTTTGCCTTGATGCCTTGACGTCCAGCACCTGGCCTAATTACAGACAAGAGACGTGCACACAATCCTCTCTGTGAACTGATCAATTTAATATGAAACAATATGTTGATTGTCTTGATTGTCTGTGGGGCCTGGGATGGCTTAGTTTCAGTTTATTTTATTTATAGTACAAAATCACCCCAGGGGGTCTCTGTGCACTTTCCAGCATTAATACATCAAAAAACAAAAAACAAATCAAAGACACAAATAGCATAGCAATAAAAAAACATAGTAAAACATGGTAAAATGTGCATAGCTGTATGAATCATACTGATTAAAACTAGGCGGAACCGTAGTAGTGCTGCCTGCGGTCCAGGCAGCTTGGCTGGTAATCCAGCATGACATTGTGTCGCGGGTTCGAGTCCCGATCCCGACGAACTTTGCTGTGTCTTCCCCCCCGTTTCCTGTTACCTACTATACATCTATCAATAAAGGAAAAAATTAAATAAAAACCAGAGTAGACGTAAAATTAACCCCCAGAAGTTCCTCAAAGTAAAATTCCCCTTTTGGTGGGTAAGTACTGTAAGTAACACTGCAGAATTCCAGTGCAGATTTTTCTGTGTTGCAGGCGAAGTGTTTTAATGAGTAGTGACCGGCTGGCTGCTGCCCGTATACAACAACTAATAACCCTTCCTTTATCACAAGCCCTGCAGTGGCTGAGTTTAACCACCTGCCTCGCGTTCCTCCTCCCTCCCCCCTAAACATACTGCCTCCCGCTATTCTTATTAGTCTGTCGTCGTCCCCCCAGGTTAAGGCGGGGATTAGGAGGGTGTAAAATGAGTCCGCTTGTCTTGAGGCCCTCACCCTCCGAGGAGAGGAGACGAGGGGAGAGGAGACTAGGAAGAATCTCTGAGCACCGCTGTCCAAACATACCGGACAGGGCGGGAAGGAGGGAGGGAGGGAGGGGGGGGGTTTGGCACGCCAGGGGGAGTGAAGAAAGAGAGTGAGCAGAGAGAGAGAGAAAGAAAGCAAGAAATGGAGAGAAAGGAGAGACAATGCGAGAGAACAAAAAAGACTGGTAGCGAGTGATAAGAGAGAGAGGAGAGAGAGAGATAAGTAGGGAGTGAAGAAGAGGTGCGTGCGTGTGTGTGTGTGTGTGTGTGTGTGTGGCTGGGGGGGTTTAAGAGGCATTCCTGGACTGTTATTTCAGATGGCGACGCTGATGGGAGACTTAAGGGAGGATATATCACTTAAACCCCACCACGCGCCTCTGCATAGCTCCTCACAGGACGACTGGCAGGCGGGCAGGGCAGGGCAGGGCCGGGCCGGTCTGGCGCTGCTGCCCCGCAGGCTGGTGCCCATAATGAGCATCACTCATAATGAATATAGGATACCGTGGAAGCTCGCTAAGCCGTCGGCCTCGTGAAATGAGGGTCCGTTCGGACGCGCAAAAGCGTTCGGATGGCTGAAATAATAGCTTTGAAGAATTATCAGCCGATGCTTATTGGAAATATGAAACAACAGCGGGCTAATGCAATCAGATATCAGATGTATTTTAATGAGTTGCTATTCATAGCAATGATAGCATAGGTTTGTTACAGTGAGAAGTTGTAGTTTTTTTTTGTTTTCAAATCTATACCAGTCACATTTTGTCTTTTGCCCAGCTTGCTAAAACATTTTAGTCACCCCGTTACGTTACGTTCAAGAACTGCTCGGCACAAAGTTGCCGTTACTGCAAACCGGACCCCGGTTCAACATTTGGCAAAAATAGACTCCGGTCAACAAAGTGTAAAGTTCCAAGTGCTTAAAGAATGATGGATTATTGTATGTGGCCTCCCGCATCCTTGGAAGCGGGGAGTCGTACAGTGTTGTTCTGTACCTAGGTCGCGCTTCACATTCAGTGCTATAAATATTGGGATTTGGCCAGAGAGTGGATTGTTTCGTTTGCATGGCCTGGTGTTGAAAACGTATTGTGCATATTGTGGTCAGTGGCATATATATTTCTGTCTGCGTGCACGACACGTGCATGTGCCGAGATAATAGATATAGTACATAAAAGTGTGTACTGGACGGTGGATAATATCCTGCGTGTGTCTCTGTCCGTCCGTCTGTCCTTTTCAAGTAGAAAACAGAGGTGGACATTTCGCGAGGCATTGAGAATCTGCTGCCTGCCTGGGTTCACTTTGGGTTGGTGTGCTTCAGCAAGGTGGAAGTACTTTATTGTTACATCTTGTGTACAGGCACATAAGATTAAAACGTATTTTTGTTTGGCTTCCTTCAGACAATGCAGCAGCATAGATAACATCAATCACAGCAAGCACAGCAAACAAAGGGATAGAAGAAACAGCAAACCACGAGTAAAGTCGTGCATGTTTTCCCTGTAGTAGCAAGGTTAGGTAAAAAAATAGCTTTTTTTTAGAAAGGTGTGATTCGAGACTATGTTCCATATATACAACACGTTGAGTTTAGAAAGGTGCAGTTCGAGCATAATAGCACTACGGTGTGATTACATGTTTTGCGGCCAGTCGCCCCCCGTATCGCGTGGCTGTATTTTTGTCTATTTTAGGCCGGTTGAATACCTCTGTCCGTCCGTCCTTCTGTCCATGTATCTATCTGTCAGTCAGTCAGTCTGTTTTTCCGTCGGAAAAGTCACCGGCGCGCTGTGTCAGTTATTCCTACGCCTGTTGGGAGGAGTGGGACGGTAGCAGGTGATGTCTTTTTAAAAAACAGCCCCCCAAACCACAGCCACATGTCCTAGTCACTCCACGGCACTCATTACTCATCCTGCAGGCATGCGCGCACACACACACACACACACACACACACACACACACACACACACACACACACACACACACACACACACACACACACACACACACACACACACACACACACGTACCAGAGCCATTGTTGTTGGATGGCAGACGTTCAACCACGTAAACAGTAGTTTTATGCCAGAGTTCAAACAGGACCCTGACATTGTTACTCCAGTCTGGGAAGCAAGCATCATTTTTCTCACTGTCTGTCTGCCTGTCCCCCAGCCTGTCTGCCTGTCCTCCAGCCTGTCCCCCAGTCTGTCTGTCTGTCTGTCCCTCCCTTCCCCCCATCTACACAGTCTTCCTATATCCTCTCACTCGCTTGTGGATGTGACCAGAAATTGATTCAACCCGGTGTTAATTTCGTTGACTCAAACTATACATTTTGGTCGATCAACTATAGATTTAGCCAACTAAAATCGTATGCTATTTAGGCATATTTAGTCTAGACTTATATATATTTAAACAAGATATTTAAACTAAATGTAATTGTATTCAAAAGACTGACTAAAACTAAACATAATTTTGATTTGAAATGAACACTGATTCAACTGTCGTTTACTGTTAAAGTTCAGTGTTCAAAAATGGCACAACGATGACCAATATTTGCCTAGTCTGCTATTGTTCTATTCTATTACACAATTAATACACGGTCAACAATTTAAATAATAATAATCATATGAAAATAATGAAATAATGTTACAAAGAACATTGCATAAAATAGACACAGATAATCAATGGAACAAAACTGCGTGCCATCTAAATTATGGAAAGGACCTTTAATACCTTCAATCGGTCAGAACCCCCTCTTGCTAACAATTATGTTATAAAGTATATTATATTCTTCAGTTCTACCTCCGACTTATTGTATATAAATGTTTTACTTATTGCATAATTGTATTGATTTTTATTTTATGTTTTGTTTTGTATTTGATCTCTGCACTGTTGAGGGCATTACACTTCCAGCAATGACTGCTACTGACTGTATTTTTGTGTGGCTATATAAATAAGGAAAGACTAACTTGAACTTTAAAATCAAATACCAAAGGGATAGAAGGTGTTGAATAAGACTATATAAAAGTAAACACCCCCTTAAGACGCTTAACACTTTTTATGTCCCGGAATTTTTCAAAATAATGGTGCTAGAGTGCCCAGCAGATGAAGCATATTTTACTCTGAAAAGCCTTCAGAAAAGCTTCCATGCCTGAAAAGCTTACATTTCCCCCCCAAAACCGGGAGGTATAATGTTCCATTACTACAGTACCTCGCGCTAATAAGTCTGATCTCTCTCTAGAAGCGTTAATATTCCAAACGAGATGCTTGGTTAAGTCCGAAATTAGGACAAAACATCAGCATTCTGATCAAAAAATATATATATAATATTAAATATATAATATCGCTAAAATATAAATATTTTAGCGCAAATATAAATATTTTAGCGATCGGGTAAAAAAAGGACTTAAAGACGTGTCTAGGTGTCCTGGGCCTCCTGCGGAAAAAGACGTGTGGGCAGTCTTGGCGATGTCTTGGGAACAATACGTGTAACAAAACCAGCTCAGCTCTACAAGAGAAAGTTCTTAACTAATCCAACCGTGCAGACTCCATCAGTCTGTATCTAACCATCCATTCTGAGAGCTTCTCAAGAGTTCTGCTGTTGGTCCACGGCTATTTTTAACGAGCTCATAAAGCCACGGCTCTCACGTGCACGCACACACACACACACACACGCACACGCACACGCACACAGACAGGTGCCAACTTTTCTGCTGAAAAGTGTGTGTGCGCACGCATTGGGAGTGACTGTGGGTCCGTTCTAGAGGAATGCATAGGCTCACTGGCCCATGATGCCGATGCCTGGCTTTGAACTGACATTCCTGTGGGAGTTTCCTCATACTGGCCTTCTGCTGTCACAAAGCCAAGGCTGAGAGAGAGAGAGAGAGAGAGAGAGAGAGAGAGACGGGTGGGGGGGGATTTTATGAACAAAAATTGGGACAAAGGATTTTACTGTGAAGGAAGAATCGCAATTGGCCAATTAAAGAGAGAGCTTATTTTCTTTTTTCCAAGACTGCACGGAGAGAGTCCTGTGGGGGGGTCCAGTGAAATAGAGGAAGAGCGAGAGGTCAATGAGGGAGAAAAGAGATGTAGACTGGCTACAGAACGAGAGGGGGAGCTTTGTACAGGAGACTCTGGAAGAGAATCTCAAGATTCTGTAGAGCAGAGAGCAGAAAAATATCGTTTGGATTGGCTAAGCGGCAAGAATGTGTGATTCTACAGTAATCCAAGAGAGAGTGTGAGGTGTGTGTGTGTGAGTGTGTTTGTGCATGTGTGCGCGTGTGTGTGTGTGTGCAGTCGTGGATGAGGAGGATTTGGTGTTGTTTGGGGCAACAAACGAGAGACGTTTGATTGGCTGAGAAGAGCGGAGAAGTACAGAAGTTGTGTTTATTGTGGGTTTTGTGTGGGAGTGATCCAAGAGGGAGTCACCGCCATTGGTCGAGAGGAGGGAGAGAGACCCCCCCCATCGGTTGAGGAGGGTGTGTGTGTGTGTGTGTGTGTGTGTGTGTGCGCGTACGTGCGTGTGTGCGCGCATTTGTGTGTGATGTGGCTTCGTAAGAAGTCTTGACCACGTCTGGACAATGATAGGCTGAGAGCTGCATGTGGCTCAGCCGAGCAGAGAGAGTGTCTTTGTGGCATTTTTTTAAAAAGGACAGAGAGGAGAAGACGAGAAAGTGAACAACCGTACTGAAGTGAACGGAAGTATAGAGACACAGAGAGAGAGAGAGGTGAGCGAGAGGACAGTGACTCAGAGAGGGCGATAGAGAGAGAGAGAGAGAGAGAGAGAGAGACATCAGCCTTGCTTTGTCTGAGAGGGTGAAAAAGAGGTTGCGAGACGTGGTGGTGGTAGAGGAAAGTGTGGTAGAGAGAGAGGGAGACAGCTGATGAGAAAGGGCGAGAGACCTTACATACTGTAAAGAAGGCAGCGCACGAAACTCCAGCAGAGGAGGAGGAGGAGGAGGAGGCATTTATTGGAGAGGGTGAGAGCCGGGGCAGAGCAAGAGAGAGAGAGAGAGAGAGAAGCTGCTGAGTGACTAACAACAAGATACCCACGGCCAGCCACACCAGAGGAGACCAAAATACACAGCCAGAACACAGCTTATAGTGCCAGTGAGCTCGCTCGTGCGTGTCTGTGTGTGTGTGTGTGTGTGTGTGTGTGTGCGTGCGCGTGTGCACGCTGCCCCTCCCCTCTCCTCCTCCTCCTCCTCCTCCTCCTCTCTCTCCATGCTGCCGTTGGCCTTAACGTGCGGCGGGTCACTGGGGCGCCACTACATCGCCATGTTCGAGTCCACGCAGAACGTGACGCTCAAGCCCACGGAGCTGTGGAGAGAGGCGCTGCTGGACACGCGCGTCATGGACCTCTTCTTCACCGTGAGTACCACACTGCCTCCGTCCGTCCGTCTTCCTACTGAAGAGTGTCTTTATAATTAGGGATGGAGCTCGTACATTTTTATTGATAATGAGCACCTTATCGAACAGGCTTATCGAGCCCAGTATTGAGCATTTTCTATTATTTTGTGGAAACACGGGAGACGACAATAAATTCTGATTACATTTTTACTAGCCAGCGTGGGTGATTCGATGTATTTCTTGATTGCCTCTTGTCTTGATTGTTTAATCATGGACTGCTATGCTCGATAACAGGCTTGATAAGCTCAGAGCTTATTGATAACGGGTACTCAATAAGCTTGTTATCGGGTTTGGTCGTGTATCGGGTTTCGAGCTCCATCCCTAAGACCTGAGACAATCTGTCTTCTAAATCATGACCGTTTTCAGAAAAACTATATCAGTGGTTCTGGAACGCCCAGAATTATTTGTATTTGGCCGTCAACCCGCATCTCAATACATGTTGTTCCAGGGTATACGTCCCCTTCCAGAAGCTACCATTTGAGTTAAAAATATTTGCTGTGAAAGAATATATATTCCGAGATTGGCACAACATTTTTCAAAAATATCAGATCTACTGTACAGTACAAGTTCATGTGCTGTATCTCTGTTCATCTGTGTCTCTTATCAGTCTGTTTGTCTGTCTGTCTGTCTGTCTGTCTGTCTGTCCACCTATTTATGGCTATCCGTTCCATCTGTCTATCAAACCATCTCTCTCTGTCCATCATTTGTCTAACCTTCACTGTGGCTACTCTCCATCCATCTTTTTGGGTGTCCGTCTGTCTGGCAATCTGTCCATCTGACTGGTATAATTTCTCTTGAGTTTTGAATTATATATTATTTTTCTGCCCTCATCCATTGTCATTGCATTTGTCCTCTTCGTCCACTGTAATGCCATTGGATCATCTTCCATTCTTCCATATTTCCATATTGTTCTTTAGCCTCTGTTGTTCTCTCTTAATCACAATGCCTTTTAAACAATGTATTCTTTACCATTAATGGTTTACTTTATTTACGATGAAGAAAGGCAGACACAGTGGGACTACGAGTTGAGTTGAGTTGAGTGGGGGCGGGGCGAAGCAATCTCATTTGAACTTGTTTCTTTTGAGAGTTTAGAGGGTTTCTTTTTTTTCAAACTGTTTTCAAGCTGTTTTTTTAACTACATCATTAAGTTGATTTATACAGGTTCCGTTTTTGTTGTTGTTGTGTTATGATATCCAGAGGACAGCCCCAGTGAAACGATTGTGTATTTTTGTAGTGGACTTGTGTATTTAAAGAGAGGTGGGCCGGCCCACGCTGGCCTAGCTTACGGTGTGGAACAAACTGCTCACCTCTCCCTCTCTCCCTCTCCCTCAGCATCCATCCAACCTCTCTCTGCCAAATTCTTGCACTACTGCTTTAGCCATTTTCTCTGTGCTGCCAAATACTGCTCCGTTAACCCCCCAGGCTCTCTCAACTTCTCCACTGTCGAAAGAATATTCCTCCTCCGTCACCCATACCCACCTACTTAATGACAAATAACTGCTCCATCACTTGAGTCCCTAATTGCAAACGGTAAAATACTGCTCCAAGGTAGTGATGTTATTTGGTTAAAAATAAAAGGTTCAGGAGAGAGTAGCCATGTATCAGCTTAATTTTTTATAGTGTTCCATTTCCAATTTTTTTAAAGGACCACTTCACCACTTTTCAACCTATCTTCATATAATAGGTCCTCACTAATAATCATGAAAAAATGGCACGATTTTTTTCTACTCAGTCTGTGTCTCATAGGAGGGCTATGGGCAGTTTAGAAACAGTCTTCCAGTGACATCATCATTAGGCAGACTTTTTTTTAAACAAGATTTTTTTACAAAAATATTTAGATTATCGTGAGAGCGATGGCTTCCATTTTCGCATTGCAACTTTTCAGGACTAGAAAGCCTGCAGTTTCTATTAGCTTGTATTCCCCATCGATGATGTCACTGGAAGACGGTTTCTGAACTGCCCACAGCCCTCCTATGAGACACAGACCGAGTAGAAAAAAATTGCACCATTTTTTCATGATTATTAGTGAGGACCTATTATATGAAGATAGGTTGAAAAGTGGTGAAGTGGTCCTTTAAGTCATCACTTACATGAAAATGCTTTTTCTGTTTAATAAAAAGCTGGAGAGAGTTGGAGACTCCTGTTACCGAACAAACACACATAGCAACGCGTACTATCACGATATAGAGCTTTTTAACACTTATCCTAACCAAAGAAAAGCTTACCCTACCTTCAAGCCCATATCTGGTTCCTTAGAAAATTATACTCCGATGTCTTCCCACACACAGTGTCATGAACTCTGCATAATCTGCACAGATAACACAGCTGTGTTATCATCGCGTTTATTTGATTCTGATTGAGAAGGGTCACATTTAGACCCAAAACCCAGTACAGAACAGCCCAGTCTTTACTCACGGTAGTGTTGATTTTGACAGCAAATCTGTTTTAGTCATAGTCGCAAACCTGTATAAATGCGACGCATTGTGAGCTTGTAGATCTGCTATTTTCAAAATGTATTTATATATTTGAAAACATGAACATGGGACATTCTGCATAATGAGTACTTTAACGTTGTGGTACTTTCAAGTACATTTTGATGCCAATACTTTAGTACTTTTACTCAAGTCCATTTAGAATTTTGGACTTTTACTTGTAATGGAGTACTTCTACATTGCAGTATTGACACTTTTACTTAACCCATTTTGGGCGGGAACCCCTTTTGGTGTTAGCATTATGTTATGCTTTAGCTATTGAAAAATAGCAGATCTACAAGCTCATAGCGCGCCACTCGGTGGCGCGCTATGAGCTGAGGAGATATTAGCCAAAACTGTCTGGGATTGTAATCTGTCGCCACGACAACCCCAGATAATTCTATCAGGAAGCAGTAGGAGCTAATGAGGTCTCGGGAGTTCAGTGTGCTATAACTCAGTTATTACTAGACCATTTTCATACCAAAGGTCCATTATTTATTCAGCATTTGAGCCACAGACCACCATTTGATGACATTTAGCCTCTCGGACCCAAAACGTAAGAATATTTTATTGTCTGACTCGTTGGATAAGATTTTGTGCAATTCCATGCTGTATTGATGTTGGTACCATTAGGAGAGATAACAGGCAAACGTTGATCAACATAACAATTCTTCTACATTCTCTCTAAATGTGTAGACGTCTTGTAAATTAAGTGATGCACATGTTTAATATAATTTAACACTCGAGAGCATAAAATTAAACCAAATTGACTTGGGAGGGTCCATTTGGTTTCATTTTATGCTCAAGAGTTAAACATCTATAAGGACGGTCCATTTGGTTACCTCTCCATTTAACTGGGGACCACCTGGAACCCCCTCACGGACCACTGGTGGTCCCCGGACCACTTGTTGAAAACCACTGCTGTAGACCAATTTGTTGAGAGGTGGGAATCACCAGGAACCTCATAGTTGGGTTTTATCACCCTTCTTGTACCACCATTCAAATAGATTGCGGTTCTTCGACATATTGGAGTTCTGCAATTTATTGCAAATTGTATCAGATTTCACATCCACTTGTTGACTGCCATAAAAAGGTTGCAGACTTTCATAAACACTTAAAGGACCACTTCACCACTTTTCAACCCATCTTCATATAATAGGTCCTCACTAATAATCATGATAAAATGGCACTATTTCTTTCTATTCAGTATGTGTCTCATAGGAGGGCTGTGGGCAGTTCAGAGACCCGTGACATCATCGATATATATATATATATATATATATATATATATATTTTTTTCCCTCTAATACATTTCACTTATATTTCAGTGAACATCGATTTAAACCTTGACTTGATCAACATAAATTCAATTGCTTTTCTTTGCACTTTTTCCAATTGACGTCATTTCAATATTTGTAACATTTCGTGTTAATATCTTTGCTGACCTATACACTATAAGTTGAGGTAGATTTGGCCAGGAGATTGTGAAATGCCAAAGGAATCGTCAACCTTTGCGTCAAAGAAATTGAAACGGATCACGGCGAAAAAATAATTGCAATCTTATGCTCAGTCAGTTTTGTTCCTGCAGCCCTACTAACCCCTTTTGGGCGGGAACCCCTTTTGGTGTTTTAAACATTATGTTATAATTTAGCTATTGAAAAATAGCAGATCTACAAGCTCGTAGCGCGCCACCGAGTGGCGCGCTACGAGCTTGTAGATCTGCTATTTTTGAAAAATCGTGAAAATATTTATTTCAGAAAACTGGAGATTTTAGAAGTGTTTTAAAAATAAATTTGAGGTCAGGCCTAAATGGGCTTATGGGTGATTTGATATGAGAATCCTATACCTCGCGCATCTGAATAAAAATGTTTGACATGCTTCAGTTGGTCTGTATTGACATTAAGACGTATGTATTATGGATGTCATTTTGGTTCTCGGCTTACAGGGATCTAGTGTGTTGTCCCTTTGGTATTTCTAGTAGCCGGCCCGTTTGTTATCGTAAGGCGTCTGCAATACTGTCAGCTGTCTGTCGTGTGTGTGCGTGTGCGTGAGAGCATGTATGTTTACGTGTGCACACACATTTCACTTGTAGATCTTCCAAGTATGTGTGCCTGTGTCGAACTGTCGATTTGGTCATGAGTACTTTTGTGTCCTTTGCACGCGCACACACACACACACACACACACACACACACACACACACACACACACACACACACAGCCGCACATGGCTGATTTGTATCCTTATTACTTATGTACATTCATTCATTATAAGAGTTGTTCCGATACTGGTATCGGGTATCGGGCCGATACCACCCTCAAGTACTCTTACTCAGTACTCGGAACCGGGCCCGATATTCTGACCCGAGTACCAAAACATTCAACACTAGGCTAAACGATCAAGTCTGACCCAACACTGCAGTAAATCGCCCAAAACAGCCGATCTACAAACATACATGACAACTGACAAAGTCTAGATCGGAGATCCATCGGTATCTATGTTTATATTCAGCGGGCGGCACTATCAGATGAATAAATTAACATTTTGATTAGCTTATAGTTATAGTTGTCCTTTCTACTCGTAGCAGGAGCACATTGAAAAGGGTATTTATTTACATCAGACCACCAGGTCCAAAAAAATGAAGTGTAGATTTGTGTGTCTATGTCTATATTCAGCGGGCAGCATTATTGGATTAATAAATGAGCATTAATTCACCCACGTTCGTTGTGACTCTCCACTCAACGCAGCCGCAGGTCATTAAAAGTTATTTCCATCACACGAGTTCCAACAAAGTAATCCATGACTGCAGATAGGGACTCTTTTTGTAAGTGTTATAAGCACAACGTCAAAAAAAAAGAGAAAAAAAGAGAAAAGTTTAATTTGCCGTAAAAAAAATAAGAAGATTGTATCGGAACATCTCTAATTCATTCAGTGTGTGTGTTGTGTGTGTGTTTGGGAGTTCAGTTGGATACATGTGCGTACTCGGTATCCGCGTGCACGCGGACGTGTTTATTCTATTTAATGGGGTGCCGTCCGTGCTGGTTCAGCTGCCACCCATCTCTGCCTCCTCAGCTGTGAGGGCTGACAGGAGCGTGTGTGTGTGCGCGTGTTTGTGTGTGTGTGTGTGTGTGTGTGTGTGTGTCTCTGTGCGTATGTACACATTCAGACACGCGTCGCCAGGGTCAGAGTGCACGACAGACCAGTGGTAGGATTAGAGCCCAGCCCCAGGATTAGCCCCCCCTCCTCCCCCACCCCGCCCCCTCGCCGCGCTAACAGCAGGAGTGTCTCCAGTCACTCCCTCTCGCAGGCCCCTTTCTTTCAGCCCTCTCTTTAGAGGCCCTCTGGGACCTCACCCCGCCACCGCCCAGACCCTTCTCTAGAGAGGGCAGTGTCTGTCAATTTGCCATTAAATGGCTCCAGCGCTCATTAGTGACGCAGTCCGGTGTCAGCTGTGGAGGATAACTGTAAAGTGTTGCGTCGTCCTAACCAGACGCTCTGATTCTGTTCCGAGATGAACACCTATTGTCCCTCCTCCTCCTTAAGACAATAAGACCTGAGACACGTTTCTACAATATGTCTTCTGAATCATGACGGTTTTCTGAAAAACCCTAATGTTGCTATTTCAGTGGTTCTCAAACTATTTCATGTCAATTGGGACCCCCAGAATGATATGTATTTGCCATTTGGCCGTGGACCCCCATCTCAAAATATTTTGTTCCAGGGACCCCTAGAAGCAAAGATGTTCGCTGTGAAACAATGTATCTTCAAAGATTTCACGATTACAAAAAAAAAAACAGCAAATAATGTTTAAAAGTGTTCAAACGGGGTCACGGTGGCACAGTCGGTAGTGCTGTAACCTGATGGAGGGGAAAGGAACTGGTCGGAAAAACGTGTTCCTTCCACGCGCTACGTCCGGCCGGGGAAACTCCCCCCTGTCAGGTGAAAAGAAGCAGCTTGGAATACTCATGCATAGAAGGAAGCATGTGGTCAGTCCGCTGCCCCCCCCCCCCCCCCCCAGGTTGGCAGAGGAAGTGTAGCGCCCAGGATTACATTAGATAATTGACACTGGGTGAAAAAATGTGTTGCAAAATGGGATAAAAATGTAATTAACTAAAATAAAAGTGTTTTAACGCTAAGGTGACACGCATTCCAGGTCTTAATTGGTCAAGACAATAAGAAGGTCATTATTACCTTGTGGTTACAAATGGATAAATGAACATTGAACACTGACCATTTTACACAGCTTTTTGCCTTAAAGGTGCTGTAAATAGGGCGGTCACGATTACAACTTTAAGCTGATGATTAATTGTCAAGCAAATAGTTGCGATTAACGATCTTATTGTGTTTTTCGCTTTGAACACTGGAACGCTACAATTTGTATGTTTGCCTTTTTGGCTTCGTAATCACAAATTGCACAGGGCAGATATGAGAAATAACTTAAATATACAAAGAAATCACTGACAACATTTAACAATTTTTTTTAAAATCATTTTTTCTTTCCAAAAATGTACAAAATAGCAGAAATAGTGACGTGTTCCCGATATTAGACACGCATGTCATAGAATACCAGAATGAATACTTGACATTGTTTCATGCCAAATATTTAATACAGAGTGCCAACAATGAGTGTCTTGAACAGAGATGGGGTGTGTTGGTCCTTGGGGGATTGTTAACAAAATAAGCTAGTTGTCCAGAGCTCAAAAAAGTTTGAGAACCACTGAGCTAAAATGTTGCAATACAATTCTTTATAAATGTCCCGTTTCCACAGCCAGTTGAAAACAAGGCCTAACGAACATGCTGAGGTGGACAGTTGGATAGTGGAGCCGAGCAGGGAAATTCCCCCTACGAGAAGTTTTGTTTTGTTTTGTTTTGTTTTCCTTCCATGAGAATGCTTGAGTGCCCGGTCAGCCACAGAATGCAGCCCCTCGAAGCTTGTTAGAGATTCAGTGGTTTCTCAGACACACTTCAGCAGTACACACACACACACACACACACACACACACACACACACACACACACACACACACACACACACACACACACACACAGCTTTGAACCCAGGTGCCCTTGGGTTCGGTTCGGTAAGTGCTTTCATATGTGTGGAGAGCTAGCTAGCGTTGCCAAGTGTCTGCCAGGCGCCCCTTAAAACAGACACTGGCACTCTTAGGGCAAATGTGTTGGTCTTCAGATGAACAAAGAGACGCCATGTAATGCTTGTGTAACGCCCGGGAATCAAACTCGGGTCTCCCGTGTGAAAGTCCAACATCTTAACCACTACACCAAAGGGATATATCCCTATTAGACTAGTGAGGCTCTGAGCCACTCTGCTACACTTGCCTGTCACTTCCATAGGCAACCCTATTTTAGGAATGTCATTATGGGCTAAATAAAAAAAGTGTAATCCTATATTAAAGGACCACTTCACCACTTTTCAACCTATCTTCATATAATAGGTCCTCACTAATAATCATGAAAAAATTTTGCAATTTTTTTCTACTCGGTCTGTGTCTCATAGGAGGGCTGTGGGCAGTTCAGAAACCGTCCTCCAGTGACATCATCGATGGGGAATACAAGCTAATAAAAACTGCAGGCTTTCTAGTCCTGAAAAGTTGCAATGCAAAAATGGAAGCCATCGTTCTCACGATAATGAAAATCTAAATATTTTTGTAAAAAAATCTTGCCTAATGATGATGTCACTGGAAGACGGTTTCTAAACTGCCCACAGCCCTCCTATGAGACACAGACTGAGTAGAAAAAAATCGTGCCATTTTTTCATGATTATTAGTGAGGACCTATTATATGAAGATAGGTTGAAAAGTGGTGAAGTGGTCCTTTAAACTGGCACCATGACTTCACACTCCAAATATGGAGTGTGAAGGGTCTTTTCGACCTGAAGTCAGCTTGTGTGGTACCTGGCCTTACTACAGTCATGCGAGTGTTAAGTGATTAGGTGTTAAAGCTGTTGGTAGATTTGGTACATTTGTCTGTCCTGATGAAGGTCTAATCGACCAAACGTCAACCTAATAAAGAGCAACATTTTGGCAAGTGTCTGACAGTGTGCGGGACATTTTCTTTGTTTTTCAAACATACCCTTTTTACTAAAAGCTGTTGGTAGAGACAGCAGGAAGATTCAGCTACAAGCGAGAGTAGAGGAGAGGAGAGGAGAGAGAGAGAGACAGAGATTTATCACAAAGGGAAATGACCCCAAGAGGAAGGCTGGATGGAGGACAGAGGGGGACACAGAAAGAGAGGGAGGACAAAGAGGAAGGCTGGATGGAGGACAGAGGGAGACAGAAAGAGGGAGGACAAAGAGGAAGGCTGGATGGAGGACAGAGGGAGACAGAAAGAGAGGGAGGACAAAGAGGAAGGCTGGATGGAGGACAGAGGGAGACACAGAAAGAGAGGGAGGACAAAGAGGAAGGCTGGATGGAGGACAGAGGGAGACAGAAAGAGGGAGGACAAAGAGGAAGGCTGGATGGAGGACAGAGGGAGACAGAAAGAGAGGGAGGACAAGAGGAAGGCTGGATGGAGGACAGAGGGAGACACAGAAAGAGAGGGAGGACAAAGAGGAAGGCTGGATGGAGGACAGAGGGAGACAGAAAGAGGGAGGACAAAGAGGAAGGCTGGATGGAGGACAGAGGGAGACACAGAAAGAGAGGGAGGACAAGAGGAAGGCTGGATGGAGGACAGAGGGAGACACAGAAAGAGAGGGAGGACAAAGAGGAAGGCTGGATGGAGGACAGAGGGAGACACAGAAAGAGAGGGAGGACAAGAGGAAGGCTGGATGGAGGACAGAGAGGGAGACACAGAAAGAGAGGGAGGACAAAGACAGATGATAAACACAGAACACACGTTTCAGCTCCACGCGACGACGACGCAACACAATCGTACCGTGGGAGATTTGATCCGTCCCATAGGCGCCAGAGGGGGGGGGGGGGGGGGGTCATTTGGGTCTAAAAAGTGACAAGTCAGTTGCTGTTACTTTGCCTCAACTCGATCAAGGTGTCAAGACGGGCTAATACACAACAATGTGAGTCATGACACCCCGCCCAAATAATGTCCCCGCAATCTTTATGTCCCGACAGCGCCACTGATCTGTCCCATCTCTAAACAACCCAATCAATGCCGTCCATTTAGCACCTAGCCATCACGGCGCTATAACTCTAGCGTGTTGTCTTTCTCCGACCAGCGCGGCTGTAATTTGGGGCTTTGGTGTGTGTTTTTTTTTGTCTCCCGAGTTGCTCCGGGGTGTTTAGTTTCAGGTTTGGCCACCAAGCTGATTAGAGAGTGTGCTCCGAGACGTGATTGAGTGTGTTACGCTCTTCGCTTGTGTGATTGTGTTGAATGCCCTGACACGCACACACACACACACACACACACGCAATATACACACACACACACAATACACACACACACACAAACCCTCAAAGGCATCTGTTTTATCTCATGGCATCCCTTGCCATCCCGTGTGCATGCACACACACACACACACACACACACACACACACTCTCTCTCTCTCTCACGGTAACACACAAACCCATACACGTATGCCTACACCCACACACAGATTCACATGGTACGTTCACAGTTCACACTGACACATAATACACACACCTACACGCACCTACACCCACACACAGATTCACATGGTACGTTCACAGTTCACACTGACACATAATACACACATTTTCTCATATATTCTGTATATACATTACAAACCCTCATGCGGTCACTCACATGCACACTTGCTTAACCACATGGAAAACAACACACACACACACACACACACACACACACACACACACACACACACACACACACACACACACACACACACACACACGTATGTATGTATACATGTATGTATGTACAGTAGAATACACACATATTCAGTGTCTCACGTAGCCAGACAACTATTCCACAATCTCCGAATGCTATATAATATAGAGTCTGGAACTACAGTACACCTCCCGAAATCCCGAGTAAGGAAGCTGCCATTTCCGTTCGCGAAAGAATATTTTAAAATATCTTTACATTTTATTATTGTATTTCCATTTCTGCTAAAGCAGCAAGCTATATATGCTTAGATGATTTCTATTCATATTAGGATTCATGTAAAGACTAAACGGAAGTGGGGAGGAGGCTCCAGTTCCGCTTCATCACTTACTCATGAACCGTTGCTCCAGACTGTATGACGGAAGCATTTGAAAATTGCGAGAGGCAACAGTCTGGCAATGCAAGACTACACACAATGCCAGTACAGTACGTACGGTACACAGGCAGGGCACTGCATGTCCTGTCGTCGTCCCCCCCCTACCCCCCCACCCCGCTCCTGTCCCAGACAGTAAACGCAATCAGTGGGCACACTGGGCAGCAGTACCGAGGCTTGACAAGGCTGTGGTGATGCGTGATGTGTGATCCCCCCCCCCCATCAGCCGGTTATAACCCGATCTAAAATGAACGACAAACACAGACAGACATGTTGCAAGGAGACATAGACGGGGAGTGATGGACGGACGGACGGACGGACGGACGGACGGACCGGGCAAAAATAAATCGATACAATTGACTTCATGCACACGGCTGCCATCTTGCCAGCAAGGTGCTAACTAGGTGCAATGTCCCATTGACAGCCCATTCATTCAAACAGAAAACAACGTCAAACTCACCAACATTGCAGCTGTACGAAAAGCTTGGATTATCCTCTTTCAATCTGTAAAGTTTTTGTTTCATAAAAATCCACCGTAGACATGTTATGAGCTACTTCCCGTCAAGAAATGAATTGCTGATTGGTGATTGTTTTGGAGTTTGGAAGTGCTCGTTGTATATCACTCAATGGCCCATAACGAGCGCTTCCAAACTCTGACACTTCACCTGCAAGGTATTTCTTGACAGGAAGTAGCTAGTAGTAGTAGTTTTATGAAACAAACACTTTGCAGATAGAAAGAGGATAATTCAAGCTTGTTATTGGGTTTTTTCGGGTATCGGGTTTCGAGCTCCATCCCTACGCAGCATAAGTGGGAAGCGCGGTGTTGATTTGAAACAACAGAAAGAGGAGACGCCCAAGCCCAAAGGAGCACAGACACAAGGCTTTGTCTCCGGCTATATATATATGTATATATATATATATCCCCTCTCTCTCTGTCATCTCCTCTCATTCTTTCTCTCTAATTCTTCCTTCTTTGTCCCCTCTAACCTCTCTCTGTGGCTCTGTGATCGCCTCTCCCATTCCTCTAACCTCTCTGTGGCTCTGTGATCGCCTCTCCCATTCCTCTAACCTCTCTCTGTGGCTCTGTGATCGCCTCTCTTCTCTCTGTGGCTCTGTGATCGCCTCTCCCATTCCTCTAACCTCTCTGTGGCTCTGTGATCGCCTCTCCCATTCCTCTAACCTCTCTCTGTAGCTCTGTGATCGCCTCTCCTCTCTCTGTGGCTCTGTGATCGCCTCTCCTCTCTCTGTGGCTCTGTGATCACCTCTCCTCTCTCTGTGGCTCTGTGATCGCCTCTCTTCTCTCTGTGGCTCTGTGATCACCTCTCCTCTCTCTGTGGCTCTGTGATCGCCTCTCCTCTCTCTGTGGCTCTGTGATCGCCTCTCCTCTCTGTGGCTCTGTGATCGCCTCTCTTCTCTCTGTGGCTCTGTGATCGCCTCTCTTCTCTCTGTGGCTCTGTGATCGCCTCTCCTCTCTCTGTGGCTCTGTGATCGCCTCTCCTCTCTCTGTGGCTCTGTGATCGCCTCTCCCATTCTTTTTGCTTTCCATTGGCGGTCTCTGACTTATGCAGACAGGATAGGATAGGATAGTCTCTGGGTAGGTTATTAAGTAATTTCATGTATCAGCAGACGTAGTAAACGTTACGATAGGTTGAAAATTGGTGTAGCTGTCCTTTTAATACAAGTAAGACGCGCGAACGCGGGAAGCGAACGCAGCTCGTAAATTGCAAAAACAACAATTAGAATAAATTACGTAATTTAAGGGTTTTTTTAAGTTCTCTTTTTTTTTGTTTTTTAAGATTTTTTTTTAAATTAAGTTTTTTTTTAAGTTAAGTTGTGTGTGTGTGCGCGTTTTCCTTTTTAAGTTTTTTTTTAAGTTAAGTTTTTTTTTAAGTTAAGTTTTTTTTTTAAGTTAAGTTTTTTTTAAGTTAAGTTTTGTGTGTGTGTGTGCGTGCGTGCGTGTGTGCGTGCGTGTGTGCGTGCATGTGTGTGTGTGTTTTTGTGTGTGATACAGCTGCGCCCTCTGGTGGTGGGCGGGTGGTGTTACAGCGTGACAGACACACACACACAGACAGACAGGATATGCTGGGTCTCATTGTAAATGCTCACTGCGTTCGCAATAATGTAGTTGTCCTTTAATATATTAACACCTGAAGTGCCACGTTTAATGTCAAGTTTAGCTCTCACACGCCACACTTTTCAGCCATAAGCCCTTATTTTGAAGAGCCCACCAGCTGATTTGGTGAATCGGAAGTAACAATCAATCATTTGTGTGGCAGCCGGTAGCTACTTTCCCTTTCATCGGTAGCGCTAATACAGCACCGCGAGGTCGCAGGGAATTTTTATTGAGCTCCTAAAACATGGATGTTCTGTATGATCACCTCAATTTGAGCTTCAATTCCGAGAAAAACGCCGCTAAAATTGTGTGGACGGAGGGAAAAATTCAATGATGTCACAACGCGGAAGCAGAACCGGTAAAAAAAAATATCCTAGCGATAATAAAAGTCGTCCAGATATTAGGGACAAACTACAGCAGTTTAAATCCTGAATATTGTACATGTATATGAAATGACAAACTACAGCAGTTCAAATCCTGAATATTGTACATGTATATGAAATGACAAACTACAGCAGTTCAAATCCTGAATATTGTACATGTATATGAAATGACAAAACTTCCTGAATCCTGTCAGTCCTCGTCTGGGCTCATGGCAGACGTTCAGGATCAGGAAACGAATACTGTCCAAATATGGCCAACAGCCCTTTGTCCCTCATTCTCTCCACCGCATTCTCTGTGCCTGTCATTGTTTCAGTCTCATCTCCTTCTCTCTGCCATCAAAAGGCCCCTAATTCACTGTCCCCTTAGATCTGTCTTCCTCGTCTCACCTGTTTTGTATGTGTCTATGGCGTTAACATTACTCTAATAGTCCCCCAGGTTTTGTTAGGATATTCAAATATGTCTTCCCTGTGTATTTTTGGTTTCTTCCTGAAAGCTGAAAGCCTTTGAGTCAAAAGGCCCAATCGAAATACAGCACTTTAGTGACATAACCCTAACCCCTCCCCCATTATCATACAACAACAGCTGTGGGCGAGGCTTAAGTTCAGGTGGGTGGTGCTAAGGCGAAAACCAGGTATACTTAATGAACTGGTGGGTGTGGCCACATAAAAACATATTTTACATTTTAACACTTTCCGTACACTTAAAAATAAAAACTTCATCCTTGTATAATCACTAGAATTTCGCGGGCCTTCGGCCCGCTCATCCCAGAGTTGCGTTGCCCCGCGTTGCGATACAGAAGTCCACAGATACAGAAGTCCACAGTGACACGCGTTTTATGCAGCTGTTTTGTGTTGCAGCGCGTGCGCGCGCGCGCGTGTAGTGTTGTTGTTGTTATCCATATATGCGCCTGGGTTGGTCCCGTTTGTTCCACGCCAGGTGTCGATGCAGTCGTTTGCGCAATTTGCGTGTTTGCATTATGTTAAGTGTGTAGGCATACCATATTCTGAATGAGCAAAAAGAGGACACATGCGCGCGTGCATGTGGATGTGGACATGCGCGTGCACGTCGTGCATGTGCATGTGTCGTGCGTGGGCGGTTCTGTTAAATTCAGATGTCAAAATAATCTGTAGCCTAACATTAAAATGATCAAATATGCTCTATATTAGTTATGTATTTTTTGAAAGCAGTGGCTCTCAAAGGTGTGATCCAGGGCCCCTCATGGTTCCTTGAGGGGGTTCCAAATGGACCCATTATAGGTCTGTAACTCTGAGAGTGTACAAATGGATCCAAGTGGACCCTACAGGTGTGTAACTGTGAGAGTGTACAAATGGAACCAAATGGACTGTTTTATAACTTTTTACTGTACAAATGGAATCAAATGGGACTCTTATGGGTCCATTTGGTTTTACTGTCAGAGTTATGGGGGTCCTTGAAATTAAAAAGGTTGAGAACCTGTATGCAATGGCGTATGTCTTGTAAAAAGAGAGAGCAGCCTATTCTCCATCATATGTTATGCTTTGCTAGGTTGTACAAAATAATATTGGGTCAGTGTAATTTGCAGGAGTCACCGCGCGCACAGCTGCCTTGTCTGTGTTGACATGACATGGGCTTGCAGGACAGAACTTTTATTTGTGACAGACACATAGTTGCTTTGCAGACAATACAATCTGCTTGTCATTGGTCAGTCACAAAGCTAAGAAAACAATGTGAGAGAAAAGGTAAGGACTGGAAAGCGCTGTGTTTGTCTCTGTGTTCCTACGTGAAGACGTGTGTGCTCTGTCTCTCTCTCGCTCTGTTCTCTCTCCTCCCTCTCTGGGGTGTGTGTGTGTGTGTGTGTGTGTGGGGGGGGGGGGGGGGGGGGGGGGAGTAGTTGCGCTGCCTTCGACAGTGCTATACTTGTCCAGCAGCGGTGCAGAACCGAGAGAGTGACACATTGTTGTGGATGTAAAGGGCGCAACGTGTAGCTCTAAAGTAGTTTGGATTGTGTAGTCGCAGCGGTGCTACAAAGTGAATGTTACAATTCGCACGGTGATATTGTGATATTGTAAGTCGCAAATGCGAGTACGTAGTGGCACTGGCGAGCCCTGTGTAGTGTAGTGCCATTGTCGCGGCATCGCGAGGCGATCCAAATTCCCCCCCCCCCCGCGCACGCACGCACGCACGCACACACACACTGTACGTAGCTGTTTGTTGTTGCAGCGCGCGCGTGTGCGTGTAGTGTTGTTGTTGGTATCCATATATGCGCCTGGGTTTGTCCCGCTTGTACCACGGCAGGTGTCGACGCGGTCGTGTTAGCATTATGGTAAGTGTCCAAGTTAGAATCAGAGTGTGCGCTGTGTAGTTCTTCTTCTTCTAGTAAACAGAAGCCGTGTGTGTGTCACACCAAAAGTGGTGACCTATAGAATCCTGTACATAGAAGCATCACGCAATCGTCTCCCTCCCTGTGTGGGTCACGTGGTGGGCTGTGAGCCAATGGGAGAGGGAATGTAGTGTTGCCAGGTCCGCGTATTGTAAGCGAGTGGTAGTGTGTGTAAGTAGCGTGTTGAATGGCATTTTTTCTGTGCTTGTTTTCATAGACGTGGCAAGAAATTAGGCGGGGGTGTCGGTGCTTGTGGCGTGTTTGTGTTTATTATTGATATTGATATTGTTTGCGAGTGTGGACGGGAGCCGGCTGTAGTGGCAGTGCGATGACAATTTTTACGCGGCTGGTGTCGAGTGTGGCCGTGCGGCGCGACATGAGGAGATAGGGAACCAACGACGCGGAGGGTAAGTGTGTGACGTGTTAGTGTGTTGTTGCAGTGTGTGTTGCAGCGTGTTGCAGCGTGTCAGTGACGTAGTAGCTGGTGCCTTTTGTTCCTGTGCGTGCGCTTGGGCACATGTTTTCAATTGTAATATAGGATAGTACAGTACAGTTTTTCTGGCCACCCTACTCTAACCCTGTTCTCATCTCTCTCTCCTCTCTCATGTAGTTGCCCTTCTTTAGCCACTGTTCTAGCTGTCATAGCCTGATTTATATCTGCTTGAGCGTTGTTTCACGTACTGTAAATAGCCACTCTACATAACTCACAACATTACAGTGTGACACCTTGTCTATTGTGTATTGTTTATTAGGATCCTCATATTAGCTTTTGCCACCCGAGCGCGAGAAGTGAGAATGCATCCGCCTGGCTGACAGCAGACTGCTGGGCGAGCGCTGGCGCTTTGGCATGGGGGGTTGGATCAACATATGTAATTAATTCTGTACTGGCCATATATGGAGCGTGTCTTGAGTGTACAGGGTTTGATGAGGTCAGATCAACATGGAATGTCAGAACAGGTCAGCTCCATATATGGAGATCTAAGGGTGGCAGCGGGGGAAGTGTCTTGAGTGTACATCATCACATTCAAGCCAATCACATCCGTCACTTTTCTGTCCTCACTTTTTATCCTCAATTCTGCGTGTACCACATAATCAGCAAATCAAATCATCGCTATGGGGTACACACATTGCTCCGCCAATCAAATCATCGCTATGGGGTACACACACACACACAAACACACAAAGCTGGGCATAGGAGGGGCTAGCGCCCCTCAAACACCTTTCTGAAAAAGGTGAGAATACCTGAATGTAATGTAAACATTGTTTAACTTAACTTGTAGATCGGCTATTTTCGGCGCGACACGCTGGGGAGTATAAATCAGTTGTATCTCTGTATGTCTGCCAATGCCATTCTCTTACCCCCCCCCCCCCCCCCCCCCCCCCCTGCCCCCCGCACTGTGCCGTCTATCCCTAACTATAGTCGGTCTCCAGGCGGTGTGCATAGCTAGCATCGTACACATCACTGGTGCAGCTGCTTCCTCTGAGCACCAGTGCTTTCTCTGTTGGCCTTGCCCTCCCTCCCTCCCTCCCTCCCTCCCTCCGTTCCTTTCTCTCACACCGTTTTATCTGTCTCTCTCTCTCTCTCTCTCTCTCACTCTCTCACTCTCATCTCCCCTTCCTCTCTCTGTCTCTCTCTGTCTCTCTCTCTCTCTCTCTCACTCTCATCTCCCCTTCCTCTGTCTGTCCCTCTCTGTCTCTCTCTCTCTCTCTCTCTCTCTCTCTCTCTCTCTCTCTCTCTCTCTCTCTCTCTCTCTCTCTCTCTCTCTCTCTCTCTCTCTCCCACCCACTCTCTCAATCTTTCTTTTATTTGTTTCTTCCCGCCGCCTACTTTCTTTGCTTTCTACCTCTCCCCCCCCCCCCCTCTGTCTCTCTCTCCACTGAGTCGTCTCTCAGAGGATGACTTCACCCTCTGGACCGGGGCAGCTCTCCTCCTCCTCCTCCTCCCCGCTATAGCTGTGAAGGAGCGCGGCAGCAGCTACGCTACTACGTTAGCATCCGAGAGCGCTGCCGTGGCTATCAGCCCGACCGGCGGTCACCCCAGCTGGAGAGAGAGAGAGAGAGAGAGAGAGGGGGGTGGTGGTAGTGTTGTGGAGTTGGGGGAGCGAGTAAGAATTTGGTGTGGGAGAAAGAGAGGGTTTGAAGAGGCATGAAGCGAGCCTCAGCTGACAGAAGGAAAGGGGAGTTTGGGAGCCAGGCGCGCACGCAGCGCTGTCAGTGGAAACACATGTTGCTGAGAGGCGACTGAAGACTCTGCTAGTACTCCGGCTGCATGCCTCCCTGTGTGTGTGTGTGTGTGTGTGTTGTGTGTGTGTGTGCGCGTGCGTGCGTGTCTGTGAAAAATGTTTGTGCGCGTGTCTGTTCGAGCAATCAAACACGCCTTGCGTCTTGTCCGAGAATGACAGCTTCAAGATGGACAGCCTAACCAGTGCTGAGGGTGAACCGCCGGCCTCAAAGCCGAGATGAGACCCAGTCACGTGTCTCGTTTGACGGATTGATTTACTCTCCGGGCGCTGATTGGAATCGGCGAGTGACATCTTTGGCACAAGGCACCGTGGCGTGCGTTATGCACAGCGGGGCCTGTGGAGAATTCAGTTCAGTCCTCGGCTCACATCGGTGGAGCAGGTGTTGATCAATCTGTCCAAGGCTGACGGGAGGGAGTTTAGGGAGTTTTCTTTTTTATAGTTTGGGCGACGAAACAAAGATTATTTTACAGTGCAGAACTCATTCATTCATCACCGTCTGTCTGGCTTGGACACTCGCGTCGTTGGGGCATCTCACAGATTGAACGGCCCTGGGAAACGCTGTACAGAGGCAAAGGCTTGGCTGGGAAGTTACCAGGTAATGATTATCCAGACAGAGATGACTGAGACTGAGGTGACTTCATGTCGCGAGCGGACCCCAATGCTTAAAGGACAACTTTAGTTTTTTTCAACCAAGGTTCATGTTTTAGGATGTTATTAGAGAAAGTAAAAGATGAGTGTCATTTCTTTTTCATTTGCTGCTTTCTTTCGTTTTAGGGATTTTAGCTGTTTTTGACAGGGGGGCGGGGGCATTCGAGCATGGGGCTAAATATGTATTTTTTTTACAAAATATGATGGCGATTTATTTATTTATTATTTACTATAGTCCTAATAAACCCCAGGAAATTACATCTGGCCACAAAAAAATCACAGGATCTACTGAATGTGAAGGTAGCCTACTGGGGGGAAGCCACACTGTGTGTCATAGGCTCAATGTCAGTTTGACACATTCAGTAGATCTTGTGATGTTTTGTGGCCAGATGTAATTTCCTGGGGTTTATTAGGACTATAGTAAATAATTAAAAAAGAAATCGCTATAAAATGTTGTAAAAAAATACATATTTAGCCCCATGCTCGAATGCCCCTGCCCCCTGTCAAAAACAGCTAAAATCCCTAAAACGAAAGAAAGCAGCAAATGAAAAAAAAATGACACTCATCTTTTAGTTTCTCTAATAACAACCTAAAACATGAACCTTGGTTGAAAAAAACTAAAGTTGTCCTTTAATTTGTGCTCCATCCTACGACGGTGGCGTGAAGCGAAAATCCCAGATCTATAAGCTCACAACGCGGTGTGAGCTTATAGATGTGCAATTTTAGGATACATGTTAGGAGCGTATAGTTCGACTATTTTCATCCTACGCAATCTTAGGATGAAATATACGTCACGTTTAAAGGTCTGCCTCGACTGAGCAAAAACGTGTGTGGAGTTCTTGTGTGTGTGTGTGTGTGTGCATGTGCGTGCGTCCGCACCTGGTAGGCTATTCCATAGCTTTCCTGTTGAGTGTTGTGTTCAGCGGGGCACCCTAACAGATGCGGTTGTACCGTGCGTGAGACTGCTCCATCCTGACCATATTTGAGCATGTACAATGCAAAAATGCGCCGTGGCATTTTGCATATTTTCCCTTTTTATCCCAAGTCTAAAAAAAGGCCCCTTTACCTTTTTCTCCTCCGCTCTGGTTTCCTTTTCCTAGTATTTCTCTGTCATCATTCTGTACACGATGGAACCTTCGATTAAATATACTGTCAGGACGCCTGCTGGACCCTTGGTGTTTTACTGTGTAAGGAACACAGTAAAACACTTAGGGCCATATCTTGTGTGCCCCCTTATCCCGAAACCTATTAGCCATATTTTACTGTTTTTTGAACATTTTTGAGTGGTGCTAGCCACTCCTATAGACAGCAATGTGTGTCTGTCCCTGTGTCCGTCCGAGTACCGTCTGTATGTCTGAGTACGGAAATGGCGTTTGTTGACCACCCAGTGTCACAGTAGATTGGCTATTTAAAATCTTTTTCAAAATAGTAATACATGGCAAAGAAGTTTTAGATAGGGCCCTTAGTTTCAACCTGGCATTGCTGTTTTGAGCTTGTAGATCGGTCATAAGACCAAGCTAAAATAGGGCTTAAGTGCTTAGATTGACAGATTTAATGGTGTACTTTGGGCTGACATATGACAAATATATAAAATGTATAGATAATAAAAAGAAAACTGAAAACTAAAAAAAAAAGACAAAGGCATAGAATTTGAAGGCGTCTCCTTGATGTGTTCCAGGTGCACAGGAAGATCCGTGAGGACTCCGACATGGCCCAGGATTCCTTGCAGTGCCTGGCCCAGCTGGCCTCCATGCACGGCCCCATCTTCCCCGACGAGAGCGCCCAGATCTCCTACCTGGCACACCTGGTGGAGGGTCTGCTCAACATGATCAACGGGTAACATATTGTGGAATATTTGTCTGGCTACGTGAGACTGAATCTGTGTGTATTCTACTGTACATACGTGTGTGTGTGTGTGTGTGTGTGTGTGTGTGTGTGTGTGTGTGTGTGTGTGTGTGTGTGTGTGTGTGTGTGTGTGTGTGTGTGTGTGTGTGTGTGTGTGTGTGTGTGTGTGTGTGTGTGTGTGTGTGTGTGTGTGTGTGTGTGTGTGTGTGTGTGTGTGCGTGCGTGCGTGCGTGCGTGCGTGCGTGCGTGCGTGCGTGCGGAGATAGGTTCACAAGGACAAAGAGTGCCAGATAATAGTTTTGTGCACGCTGTTTCCACATGTTTTATATTATTTGTAAATATTTAGCTTTCATTTTATAATGGAAGTTAACGGTGCTCGGATTGGGCTGAAACCTTTTATTTTATTTTTAATTATGTTTTATTTTTATTATTAATTAATTTAACTTAAATTAAACTTTTATAATGGCAGTCAATTGGGTGCTCGGACCCAGCTGAAACATATATACCCATTATCCAGAGACACACCGTTTCCATATGAATAGATAATTTTAAGCGATCAGAGTTCATATGATTAGATTATTTATTTATTTTAAGCGACCAAAGTTGATATGATTAGATTATTTTAAGCGACCAGGGGGAAGAGGTTAAAGGTCAGCGTGTCAGTCCTTGACGTGTGGTTTGGTGGAGGGCTCACTGGGCCTCGTGGCTGACCTGTGGACTTGGTGTGGAGGAGGGTTACGGTCGAGGGTCAAAGGATGAATATCTGACTTATCTTCAGCATGATCATTAGCGGCTCAGTGTCAGAGGTCCGCTGTCAGAGTAAGCTGCTGAATTTTATAACGTGGACAAAAAGCGTCATTCTTTATTTTTTATTTTTTATTTTCGTTGTCTTTCCCAGTAGGATCTCAAGGTTTTTGTGATCGGAGCCAACAAGACTCAACAAGGGAGTAGATAGTCCAAAGACATTCCTTGGTCCATGACAAGTTTTGTAATTTGTTCTTGTTGAGTCTGTACTCCCTCTTTTATAATTCATTTGTTTTAGTGGGTAGAGAGGCTCATCTGGGAATCAGAATGTCGGCGGTTTGCCCCTCCATTCCACCCAGTCTATGTGACAACGTGTCCTTGTGCAAGGCACAGCACCCAGGCCGTAACTGCTCCCCGGGTGCTGTTTCCACTCAGTCTATGTGACGACGTGTGCAAGGCACAGCACCCGTAACTGCTCCCCGGGTGCTGTTTCCACCCAGTCGTCTATGTGACGACGTGTCCTTGTGCAAGGCACAGCACCCAGGCCGTAATTGCTCCCCGGCTGCTGTATTAATAGCGCCCTCTGCTCCAGTCCTTCCCAAGAGATCAGACCATGTCCATACTCAGAGATCGTTATCTGGGTGTTGTCTAGTTTAGCTTTGAGCGATACTGTTGCTTTAAATTCCTCGATTAGCTTAACGATTTGACGGCATTGGGTATACTAAGCTGAATAAAACAAAATGCAGTTTTAACTAGGCTGCTAGGTGAGGCTTTTGTAATATTGCCGATAATACTGACAATGTATGAGAGCTTGGGCTTAATAACACACGTGTATTAGTCCAAAGGCCAAACACAGGAATGGTTTTCTGAATTCAAGGATGTTCGAGGTGGTACTTTTCTTTTCTTTATTTTAACCTCTACACCAAATTACTGTTTTCACAGAATGTTTGCTTATTCTCACAGAATGTTCGCCTATTATCACAGAATAAGGACATGAGACAGGCATCCTAGAATAGCGGATGCTTGGGTTCATGTGGTTAACGGAGCTAAGCGTCTAATGAGGGTACCATATGTTATTTGCACGAGTGTGACATAAGCATGGTGTGTGTGCGTGTGTATGCGTGTTTGTGTGTGTGGGGGGGGGAAATAAAGGCTTAACCCATTCTGGGCGGGAACCCCTTTTGGTGTTTTAACTAAGCATTATGTTATACTTTAGCTATTGAAAAATAGCAGATCTACAAGCTCATAGCGCGCCACTTCATGTGGTTAACGGAGCTAAGCGTCTAATGAGGGTACCATATGTTATTTGCACGAGTGTGACATAAGCATGGTGTGTGTGCGTGTGTATGCGTGTTTGTGTGTGTGGGGGGGGGAAATAAAGGCTTAAGCTCTAATAAATAACACACAAAGACGTCTTTGAACCCTGTGACTACGAATGTGAAGTGTGTATGGGGTCTTTCTATCATATCCCCCCCCCCCCCCCCCCCCCCCCCCCCCCCCCTCTCTCTGTAATCACCTATTCCTGGAGCTTTTTTCCAGTTGCATCATCGGAAAGCCACGCAGGGCAGGAACGGCCAATCTGCCCTGATTGAACGGCTCTGCTTGCAATTTAACCCATTCTAGGCGGGAACCCCTTTTGGTGTTTTAAGCAATATTTAAAACTTTAACTATTGAAAAATAGCAGATCTACAAGCTCATAGCTTGTAGTTATTTTTGAAAAATCGTGAAAATGTGGCGCAAACCTTGGAATATTCTTTCAGAGCGACCGGTTTTAACTCAAATCTTTGCTTCTGCGGGGTCCTGGAACAACATATTTTGAGATGGGTTCGGCGGCCAATGACATATAATTTTTGGAGTCCTTGACATGAAATATTGAGTGATATAGGCCTAGAAAAATAAGGTATTTCAGAAAACTGTTTAGAAGAAATTTTTTACATTTCGACATCAGGCCTAAATGGGTTAAGCCCATCTGATAGGGTTTAGCTGAGGAAGCCATGGCTAGCTATAGCGCAGCAATCTGAATCTGAACATGTGGCTCCTTCCTAACGGAGTGTAGAGAGGGCCGAAGCGGCTCCTTCCTAACGGAGTGTAGAGAGGGCCGAAGCGGCTCCTTCCTAACGGAGTGTAGAGAGGGCCGAAGCGGCTCCTTCCTAACGGAGTGTAGAGAGGGCCGAATCGGCTCCTTCCTAACGGAGTGTAGAGAGGGCCGAAGCGGCTCCTTCCTAACGGAGTGTAGAGAGGGCCGAAGCGGCTCCTTCCTAACGGAGTGTAGAGAGGGCCGAAGCGGCTCCTTCCTAACGGAGTGTAGAGAGGGCCGAAGCGGCTCCTTCCTAACGGAGTGTAGAGAGGGCCGAAGCGGCTCCTTCCTAACGGAGTGTAGAGAGGGCCGAAGCGGCTCCTTCCTAACGGAGTGTAGAGAGGGCCGAAGCGGCTCCTTCCTATAACGGAGTGTAGAGAGGGCCGAAGCAGCTCCTTCCTATAACGGAGTGTAGAGAGGGCCGAAGCAGCTCCTTCCTAACGGAGTGTAGAGAGGGCCGTAGCGGCTCCTTCCTAACGGAGTGTAGAGAGGGCCGAAGCAGCTCCTTCCTATAACGGAGTGTAGAGAGGGCCGAAGCAGCTCCTTCCTATAACGGAGTGTAGAGAGGGCCGAAGCAGCTCCTTCCTAACGGAGTGTAGAGAGGGCCGTAGCGGCTCCTTCCTAACGGAGTGTAGAGAGGGCCGAAGCAGCTCCTTCCTATAACGGAGTGTAGAGAGGGCCGAAGCAGCTCCTTCCTATAACGGAGTGTAGAGAGGGCCGTAGCGGCTCCTTCCTAACGGAGTGTAGAGAGGGCCGAAGCAGCTCCTTCCTATAACGGAGTGTAGAGAGGGCCGAAGCGGCTCCTTCCTATAACGGAGTGTAGAGAGGGCCGAAGCGGCTCCTTCCTAACGGAGTGTAGAGAGGGCTGAAGCGGCTCCTTCCTAACAGAGTGTAGAGAGGGCTGAAGCAGATCCTTCCTAACGGAGTGTAGAGAGGGCCGAATCGGCTCCTTCCTAACGGAGTGTAGAGAGGGCCGAAGCGGCTCCTTCCTAACGGAGTGTAGAGAGGGCCGAAGCGGCTCCTTCCTAACGGAGTGTAGAGAGGGCCGAAGCGGCTCCTTCCTAACGGAGTGTAGAGAGGGCCGAAGCGGCTCCTTCCTAACGGAGTGTAGAGAGGGCCGAAGCGGCTCCTTCCTAACGGAGTGTAGAGAGGGCCGAAGCGGCTCCTTCCTAACGGAGTGTAGAGAGGGCCGAAGCGGCTCCTTCCTATAACGGAGTGTAGAGAGGGCCGAAGCAGCTCCTTCCTATAACGGAGTGTAGAGAGGGCCGAAGCAGCTCCTTCCTAACGGAGTGTAGAGAGGGCCGTAGCGGCTCCTTCCTAACGGAGTGTAGAGAGGGCCGAAGCAGCTCCTTCCTATAACGGAGTGTAGAGAGGGCCGAAGCAGCTCCTTCCTATAACGGAGTGTAGAGAGGGCCGAAGCAGCTCCTTCCTAACGGAGTGTAGAGAGGGCCGTAGCGGCTCCTTCCTAACGGAGTGTAGAGAGGGCCGAAGCAGCTCCTTCCTATAACGGAGTGTAGAGAGGGCCGAAGCAGCTCCTTCCTATAACGGAGTGTAGAGAGGGCCGTAGCGGCTCCTTCCTAACGGAGTGTAGAGAGGGCCGAAGCAGCTCCTTCCTATAACGGAGTGTAGAGAGGGCCGAAGCGGCTCCTTCCTATAACGGAGTGTAGAGAGGGCCGAAGCGGCTCCTTCCTAACGGAGTGTAGAGAGGGCTGAAGCGGCTCCTTCCTAACGGAGTGTAGAGAGGGCTGAAGCAGATCCTTCCTAACGGAGTGTAGAGAGGGCCGAATCGGCTCCTTCCTAACGGAGTGTAGAGAGGGCCGAAGCGGCTCCTTCCTATAACGGAGTGTAGAGAGGGCCGAAGCGGCTCCTTCCTATAACGGAGTGTAGAGAGGGCCGTAGCGGCTCCTTCCTAACGGAGTGTAGAGAGGGCCGAAGCGGCTCCTTCCTAACGGAGTGTAGAGAGGGCCGAAGCGTCTCCTTCCTAACGGAGTGTAGAGAGGGCCGAAGCGGCTCCTTCCTAACGGAGTGTAGAGAGGGCCGAAGCGGCTCCTCCCTAACGGAGTGTAGAGAGGGCCCAAGCGGCTCCTTCCTAACGGAGTGTAGAGAGGGCCGAAGCGGCTCCTTCCTAACGGAGTGTAGAGAGGGCCGAAGCGGCTCCTTCCTAACGGAGTGTAGAGAGGGACGAAGCGGCTCCTTCCTAACGGAGTGTAGAGAGGGCCGAAGCGGCTCCTTCCTAACGGAGTGTAGAGAGGGCCGAAGCGGCTCCTTCCTAGTCTCGCGTGGCCAGACTGTTGCCTCCTCACAATTCTCAAACACTACCGTCATGCAGTCTGGACTAGCAACGGAAGTTCTATCATGAGACAATATAGTGGGAGTGAAGCCTCCTCCATACTTCTGTTTCGTCTTTACAGTTTCGCAAATGTATCCTAATATAAATATAAATCATCTAAGGCTATATAGCTTGCTGCTTAGCAGAAATGGAGATGAAAAAGAAATGTAAAGATATTTTTAAAGATATTTTTAAATATATTTTCGTGAACAGAAATGGCAGCTTCCTTACTCGGATTTTGAGATGTGTAGTTCCAGACTATATAGCGTTCGAGAGATTGTGGAAGGACTTGTATGGACTTTCTTCAACATGGAAACGATTGACGATTATGCCAAAACAATTCTCAAAAATGTTCCAATTGGGCGATTATGTAATAATTGCGACAGGCCTATCTTTGGATTAGTGCGCTGTAGAAATGCAGACCATTTGCTCCTACGTTTCTCCCCCTCATTTGTCCCTCGCGGCTTGCCATGCAATCCGTCTCATGCTCATAATAAAGCACGGTGAACCGCCTGCCATCCTTTTATTTGGAAAGACATTCATATTTCATTCTTTGCAGCTGAAAAGGCGGCTGTGGAAAAGCGCTCGGAGGTATACTGACCTCAGGAGACCACTTACTGGTCCGATTGGCTGCTCGTCTCCTAACCCTTGTTCATCATTAGTGGCGAAGTTGGACACTCACCCCTGGTACTGTAGCTAGCCTCAACTTCACCCTGGAGAGTGGAAAGTGCACGTGTCAGTTGTATGCTGAGAGTACGCAGTAGCGTGTGTGTGTGTGTGTGTGTGTGTGTGTGTGTGTGTGTGTGTGTGTGTGTGTGTGTGTGTGTGTGTGTGTGTGTGTGTGTGTGTGTGTGTGTGTGTGTGTGTGTGTGTGTGTGTGTGTGTGTGTGTGTGTGTGTGTGTGTGTGTGTGTGTGTGTGTGTGTGTGTGTGTGTGTGTGTGTGTGTGTGTGTGTGTGTGCGCGTGTGTGTGCGTGCGTGCGTGCGTGCGTGCGTGCGTGCGTGCGTGCGCGCGCGCGCGCGCGCGCGCGCGCGCGCGCGCGCGCGCGCGCGCGCGTGCGTGCGTGACCTGCGAGCGGGACACTGTCCATTGCACTTTCTGTTGTGTCTTCCACTGTATTTATTATTCATGTCCTCTTTACTGCACTTGACTGGATATCCTTGGAAGAGATAATGGAGTCAACCTTGACCTGCCTTACTGTGCACTGTGCTCCCAGTCCAGACTGTGAGCGATTCCCCCCACGGCATAAAGCCCTGGTCGTGAACCGTGCGAGGCCTGTCTCCACTGTAATGTCCAATAAAACAGAAATGGCCTGTAAAGCACTCCATTAGAACATAATAAAACACGGCCAGTGGAAATGTAATTCCTGTGGATTAACCCATTTTGGGCGGGAACCCCTTTTGGTGTTAGCATTATGTTATGCTTTAGCTATTGAAAAATAGCAGATCTACAAGCTCATAGCGCGCCATGAGCTTGTAGGTCTGCTATTTTTGAAAAATCGAAGAACGACTGACATAGAAACATAGATTTTTTAGAAAACTGTCATGATGTAGAAGACATTTTTAGAATCTGATCTCAGGTCAAAATGGGTTAAAGGTCTCCTCAGTTGCCACGGCTGATTCCAGTCATTTGGATTCCATAAGAGACAGCATGTCTTCTATGGAAGCACGTTGAGTTATCGGAAATAGCCGATCTACAGATCTTGCACTGTCCGCACTTTAAACAAAGCTCCGTGGTTAAATGAGGACATTCGTTGTCTCCCGACACATTTGTAGAAGCGCGGAGCGCCGGTGGGAGTCCTCTAAAACTTGAGGTCATGTTAAATCTCTTTTAGTTGATTTTAATTCCAAGGTTAACCCATTTTGGGCGGGAACCCCTTTTGGTGTTGGCATTATGTTGTGCTTTCGCTATTGAAAAATAGCAGATCTACAAGCTCATAGCGCGCCACCGAGTGGCGCGCTACGAGCTTGTAGGTCTGCTATTTTTGAAAAATCGAAGAACCACTGACATAGAAACATAGCTTTTTCAGAAAACTGTCAGGATGTAGAAGACATTTTTAGAATCTGATCTCAGGCCTAAATGGGTTAAGGCTGCGAGAACCCTGATGGGAGCGTCCCTAAATGTCCCTGCCTTACGTTCTCCTCCTCTGTTGCCGTGCAGGATTGAGATGGAGGACTCTGAAGCGGTGGGCATCTCCAACATCATCTCCAACATGATCACCATGTTCCCTCGCAGCGTCCTCACCGCCCTGCCCAGCGAGCTGTTCACCTCCTTCATCAACTGCCTCACACTGCTCACCTGCTCCTTCGGACGCAGCGCCGCCCTGGAGGAGGTGGTGAGTAATGCAAAAATGTGTGGCAAATCTGCAAAACAATGCTTACCACTAGAATTGTTCACAAATGTGTTCAAAAAGATGTCTACTATCACCTATCATGTTGTTTCTCCTTGGGACACTTTGTGACAGCTGCTGAAAGTTGGGCTAACAATTTTTCAAATTTTCATTATGCTTTAAGTAGCATGTGACGTGGCTAACTAGGGGGTTTTCATGATTCTGAACCCATTCCAAGCATTAGTTTTGCACGAAAAAATGTGGCCAAATGTTCCCAATTGTGATGACCTCATCACAATTTAATTGTGATGATGGCTATTTTGAGCCCAAGGAGTGTTCGTGCAAAGCCAATTGCATGGAATCTATTCAGAATCATGAAAACCCCCTAGTTTGACACGTCACATGCTACTTGAAAATGTTATTTGGATGACCCTAAACCTTGAACGATCACTATTGCAATGTTTATTTTGGGTCACACCCCTTTTTAGCTTAGATTGGGGGGAAAAAACGTGAGGTTCCCAGTTCCATCCCGCGCTCCCCAGAGTTAGTGTCAAAGTGTCCTTGAGCAAGAGTGTGAACCCCTAATTGTTCCCGATGTGCAGGTTGGTGCCTTGCATGGTTTCCTCCGCCATCGGTGTATGAATGGGTGAATAATTTACCCATTCCTACATAGATGGGGAGCCACAGGCCCAAAAGCTCAAGGAATAGAGATTAACCTGTGATGTCATGACATACTTTTTATTTGTGTTTTTTCCGTTCTCTTGGTCATTAAGGTCCACAGAATGAGAGGTCTGCTCAGAAAACATTGCGAAAAAAAGTTATGGTCATTTTTGTATACCACACCATAACTTTTGTTGTTGGTTTTGCACGAAAAACACTCCTTGGCCTAAATTCAGCCAATAGCCACTTCACTTTGTGCATTGTGATGATGGCTATGGCTGTTTTTAGAGGCCAAGTAGTGTTTTTCGTGCAAAACTAAGGCTTGGAATGGATTCAGAATCATGAAAACCCCCTAGTTTGACATGTCACAATGCTACTTAAAGCATGATGAAATGTGGAAAAGTTTACCTTAGTTGTCTATGGTGTGGTACAGTATACCAAAATGGCCATAACTTTTTTGCGCGATGTTTCCGGCAGAGCAGACCTCTCATTCTGTGGACCTTAATGACCAAATGAATAGAAAAAACACAAATAAAAAGTCATGTCATGACATCTCAGGTCCTCTCAAATTTTGGGTGGCTGGCTCTATTATGAAAAGCGTTTTACATAGAATTGTGCATTGACCGATGGCGGCCAATTCCATATCATTTTTTTGGGGTCCTTGACATACCCTGAAGAAGGCAACCTGTTTGCCGAAACGTTGGAAGTTTATGACATCGTTTATGACTACGAGCTGTGCGGCCTCTTTCCTTTCTTAGTCAAAGTGGGGTCCTTGACATGAAATAGTTTGAGCACCACTGATGTGGAAACACATTGTCAGAATACTGTGAGGATTTAGAAGACATTCTGTAGAATCAGGTCTAAATGGGTTAACCCATTTTGGGCGGGAACCCCCGTTGGTGTTTTAAGCATTATGTGGTGCCGCGCTATGAGCTTGTAGGTCTGCTATTTTTGAAAAATCGTGAAAATGTGGCCCAAATGTTCGAATATATTCTTTCAGAGCGAACGTTTTTTAACTCAAATCTTTGCTACTGGGAGGGTCCCTGGAACAACATATTTTCAGATGGGGGTCGGCGGCCAATTTCATATATTTTTGGGAGTCCTTCACAGGAAAATGTTTGAGAACGACTTGACATAGAAACATAGGGTTTTTCAGAAAACTGTCAAGATTTAGAAGGCATTTGTGGAATCGTCCTCAGGTCTAAATGGGTTAAGTGGTTAATGGGGGTTAGCACTGTTGACTCACAGCAATAGATCAATCCTGGAGCCTTTCGGCATGACATTTATTATTATAGTTTCCTCCCGCAGAGACAATCAACTTGAGACTAAAATGAAAGCTTTGTATTTTCCTCCCCTTACGAGCTTACATCAGCCTTTTCCAGTGGTGGGAAAAAAAGAAGTATTGTAATCTAAATATACTTCTTTATTCTTTTGAAAATAGCAGATCTACAAGCTCGCGTTGTGAGGTTGTTTGTTCGGCTGTTTTCAAATAGCCAAAGTTTTAATAGTGCTGAAGTGGTACATACAAGTGTGTTTTGTAATAATCAAAATCTAGTAGTGATAGTTGTAGTGGAGTAAAAGTACAGTATATTTGCCTCTGAGATGTAGTGGAGTAGAAGTAAAAACTATTGAAATTTTTAAATAAGTAAAAGTGCCTCAAAATTGTACTCGAGTACTTCCAAGTAAAAATGTGGAAGAACTAGTGGTTTAGAAAGCATTTGTAGATCGGCCTGAGGTCTTAAAGAGTTAAATCGGTGGTTTTCAACCCTTCTCATGTCAAGGCCCATTATTTATTTGGCATTTGATCCATGGACCATCATTTTGTTGAGATGCCTCAGACCCAAAACTTACGAATACTTTGTTGTCGTTGAATACGATTTCATCCACAATTCCATGCTGTATTCATGTGGTACCATTAGGAGATCATACCCTGAAGAAGGCAGTTGTACTGCCGAAACGTTGGTTCCTACTCTGCATCCTAATAAATAATCGGCACTTTGGCTATCAGTGTGTGCGGCCACTCTTTTGTCTTTTTAAGACTTAAAGGAGCTTTCAGTGATTTGGGTGATTTGGAAAACCACCCAGTCCGCCCCGGTAACAAAATGTGCACATGCACACGCTCTACAGTGGGGGGAAGTGCAACAGGCCAACAGCATGTGCCCCCACTCGATCATGATTGGAGGAAGGCCCCTCTCATCCTGATTGGATGAAGGCTTTGCCACCCGCCACCAAAACTGAAACTAGGGTTTTTTTACCCCAGGGGCTCACTGGGGACAGGGAGGAACTCCTTATATGGTCAGCACACTCTATAGTAGGGAGGATTATCCAGAAAAAAATAAGTGATATTTGAATGAAGTGAAATCACTGAATATACCTTTAACTCTTTAGACCATTAGGAGAGATAACAGGAGGGGTACAGGCTTTAGTTCCGACACTATTATTGGTCCGACCCTAACCTAACCATAACCAACCTACCTCAAACCCTAACATAACCATAACCAACCTACCTCAAACCCTAACCTAACCATAACCGCAACCACGGGAGCAGCGCATGTTGGAGCGGTAGTCCGACCGTTGTTCCCGCATGTCGGACTAATGCTCCGTCAGAATTACCATCGGATCCCAACAGGAGAACGTTGATCAAAATAACAATTCTTCTACATTCTCTAATTGTGTAGACTTCTTGTAAATTAAGTAATGCAGATGTTTAACAATAATTTAATTCTCTGAGAGCATAAAATGAAACCAAACGGCATTTGGTTTTATTTTACGCTATCAAGAGTTGAACATCTACGTATAAGGGTCTATTTGGTTACCAACTCTCCATCATTTATCTGGGGGACCACCTGGAACCCCCTCAAGGACCACTGGTTGAAAACCACTGAGTTAACCCATTCTGGGCGGGAACCCCTTTTGGTGTTAGCATTATGTTATGCTTTAGCTATTGAAAAATAGCAGATCTACAAGCTCATAGCGCGCCACCGAGTGGCGCGCTACGAGCTTGTAGGTCTGCTATTTTTGAAAAGTCGAAGAACCACTGACATAGAAACATAGCTTTATCAGAAAACTGTCAGGATGTAGAAGACATTTTTAGAATCTGATCTCAGGTCAGAATGTCAGGTTAAATGTCTGTCTTTTCCGTCCCTCCGTCCTCCCAGTTGGACAAAGACGACATGGTGTACATGGAGGCCTACGACAAGCTGCTGGAGTCGTGGCTGACGCTCGTCCAGGACAACGAGCACTTCCCCCGAGGATGCTTCGTCCAGCCGGCCGTCCAGGTGTTCAACTCCTACATCCAGTGTCACCTGGCTGCCCCCGACGGCACGCGCAACCTGGTGAGCGCACGCACGCACACACGCTAACACACACGCATGCACGCATGTACTGTAACTAAAATCAGGGTGGATGTGAAATCTGTCCTGGAATGTTGTTTTTGCTGTGCCAGTTTTAACTGTATATATATATGAGTTTGCAGAGCTGATCAATGATTGGACTTTCTAGTCTAGTCACGTGGTCTAGTAGTATAGCGATGTAGTTGCGTGATTGGCTGGCCTCTAAGCCAATGGGAGACTAAGCCCCACGGCCAATGGGAGACTAAGCCCCACGGCCAATGGGACATTAAGCCCCACGGCCAATGGGAGACTAATCCCCACGGCCAATGGGACACTAAGCCCGCTCTCCTCTCCCCTACTTCACCATGACTAGAGACTGAAAACGCGAGTCATTTCTTTTATGTTTTGAATTGTTTTGAAACTTATATTGACATCTAAAATAGTTATGTGGAATGTGGTTACATTTGGTTTTATTGAGTTTTTTTATTACAACATTTATTTTTCTATTTTGAATCTTGCCCCGGACAAGTACCACAGATGAAATACAATAAAAGACAAACACTAAAACATTGAAACATTGTCATTGAAAATGAAATAATAACGATAATAACTTTGACACACTCACACACACGCACAAGCACACACACACACGCGCATGCACACGCACACACACACACACACACACTCTCTCTCTCTCTTTCTCTCTCTCTCCCCCTCTCGCTCTTTGTGATCTTAAGCCCAAACCACACCAAAGGGACAGTTTTTAAGGTCAACAACACCAATGCAACTCATTGAGCTGCATTGAGTTTCATTGGTGTTGTTGACCCTAAAACCGTTTTGTCCCAAGGAGTCCCTACCAGTGTGGTTTGGGCTTTAATGTCTACGTGTGTGATGAACTCACAGTAATTAGATTGTATTACGGTACATGTCTTGGTTGAATGCTTGATCCTGCTTTGGTCAATCGCTGAATTCAACGGTGTGTTATTTCTGTGTAATGACCGATCAGGTCCATAACAGCACCTGGCTGTGCTGCTTGGATTTTATGCTGTACCCAACATGACAGCCATGTAAACAAACACACAGTAATTTACAACTAAATGTTGCTCTCAAGAATGTTTTTGAAAACATTTAAAGCGAGAAATAGACTGAGCAGTGACCACATTTTTATTCTATTATATTATTATCTATTATTATCCCAGTGCAACTCGGATCGCCTCGGAAAGCAAGTGAATACTTGCTTTCCGGGGCGATCCGAGTTGCACTGGGATGGAATACTTTCATTACCATAAGCAAGGAAATACTTTGTTTTTGGTGTTACTTTTGGGACAATTTATTAATTTATATATTAAGTAACCATGTAATAAGCGGGATAATTGTCAGCTTTCTGGTCGTTTAAAAAGAACCCCCTTTAGGATCATTAATCACCTTGGCCTCGCCATCCTTTCGGGTGTTTTTGAACAACTACCAACCAGCTGACAACGCTCTATGAGCACATAATAACTCTTCCTACTTCCGGGCCGCTTCCCTAGTACTTCCTTCACAGGTGTTACCGATGATACTAATTAACCCATTCTGGGCGGGAACACCTTTTGGTGTTAGCATTATGTTATGCTTTAGCTATTGGAAAATAGCAGATCTACAAGCTCATAGCGCGCCACCGAGTGGCGCGCTACGAGCTTGTAGGTCTGCTATTTTTGAAAAATCGAAGAACGACTGACATAGAAACATAGCTTTTTCAGAAAACTGTCAGGATGTAGAAGACATTTTTAGAATCTGATCTTAGGTCAAAATGGGTTAAGCCTCAAAATTCAAGGACCCCCATAACTCTCAGAGTTACACACCCGTACGGGGCGATTTGGAACCCACTCAAGGACACTTTGAGACCCACTGGTGTGCTCACTGGAGTGTTTCCAGTGAGCCCCAACATGCAACAATATCAGCACCCTGACAGTATGTTTTAACAGCGGGACACCAACGGTGAGCGTCGCTTGAATTTCATTGGCTATCGCCTACTATCGCCGGGCGACATCGCCCAAAAGATGAATTATTTTGTATCTTTTCGGCCGACGTTCCTCTGCCCACTTTTCGACCATCGCCTGTTCGCCTGCTATCGCCTCTATCGCCAGTAGTTGCCAGTTCCCATTGACAAATAATAATGCACTGTTTGACCAGAATGGAACAGAGCCTTGGTCGCCTGGTTTCCAGCCCATAGACCCCGCCCACTCCACTGAGCGCAGAGCCTTGGCCCTTCATTAGTATTATTGGTGAAGGAATTAGGGAAGTGAGTCCAGCTGCCCAAGTTCTTTCCAAAATGGCATGTGTGCGTAACGTCCCGTTATCCCTGTGCGTGTGTGTCTGTCCAGACAGCGAATGGCGTGTCGTCCCATGACGAGGAGGAGATCAACGAGCTTCAGGAGGATGACCGGGAGCTGTTCTCTGACCAGCTGGCCAGCATCGGCTCGTTGGGGCGTGTGGCCGCTGACCACTGTATACCACTGCTCACCACGTACGTGCACACACACACGCACGGACGCACACACACACACGCACGCACACACCACTGTATACCACTACTCACCACGTATGTATGTATGTATGTATGTATGTATGTATGTATGTATGTATGTATGTCGGGGTAAGAATGGTGGCCCCTTATTGGCTGTTGATGTGACGTAACTATGGTACGTTTCAAGGTTAATATAAAGTCAATAACTGGTGCAATTCTAGTTGAAGTCAATGTCAAAATGGCCAAAACGTGTTGTGTGTTGTCCTGCCTGTGCAGTTTGCTGGAGGACAGGGTGAACTGGCTCCACGGCCACCCTAACCCTAACCCATGTTGTTGTCCTGCCTGTGCAGTTTGCTGGAGGACAGGGTGAACCGGCTCCACGGCCACCCTAACCCTAACCCATGTTGTTGTCCTGTGCAGGTTGCTGGAGGACAGGGTGAACCGGCTCCACGGCCACCCTAACCCTAACCCATGTTGTTGTCCTGCCTGTGCAGTTTGCTGGAGGACAGGGTGAACTGGCTCCACGGCCACCCTAACCCTAACCCATGTTGTTGTCCTGTGCAGGTTGCTGGAGGACAGGGTGAACCGGCTCCACGGCCAGCTCCAGAGGACCCAGCAGCATCTCATGGCCTCCTCGGACCTCGCATCAGTGGACCGCAGGGTCCTGGACGACCTTTATGAAGACATCCACTGGCTTCTATTGGTCTCAGGTATACTGGACTTCTTCCACACATTAGACTAGAGCAGGTTTTCAACCCTTTTCACCTCAAGGCCCAGTATTTATTCTGCATTTGAGCCACGGACCACTATTTGATGAGATTTAGCCTCTTCAAACCCAAAACGTAGAATAGTTTGTTGTCGTCGGATAGTATTTTGTCCACAATTCCATGCTGTATTGATGTTGTTACCAAAATTAGGGTATAACAGGCAAACGTTGGTCAAAATAATTATTCTACATTCTCTGTGTAGACTTCTTGTAAATTAACTTAAGTAATGCAGATGTCTAATATCTAATTTAACTCTTTATTTGGTTTCATTTTACACTCTCGAGTTAAAGATCTATAAGGGTCTCCCAAAGGTTAAAGATCTATAAGGGTCTCCCAAAGGTTAAAGATCTATAAGGGTCCATTTGGTTACCAACTCTCAATCGTTTAGCTGGGGACCATCAGGGTGGTATTTAACCCAATCTGTGCCAAAACGAGATCATCTCATTAGCATTAATCCAGCTTTAAAAAATATATATTTGTATTTGGTTTTTGTGTACTCACATGGTAGAACAGGCTACATCTGAATCGGTTATTAGTAGTTTTTCTGCTCAACATGGGACAAAGTACGTTGTTGTATGTTTGGGATCTGGTATGTTTGGGATCTTATAAAACATCAATCCAAGCTCGCGCTGATACAAATAATCTCCTCCTTTCCTCTACAACAGGGGTTCTCAACCCGTGGGTCGCGACCCCTCGGGGGGTCGCCAAATTATTTTAGGGGGTCCCCAAATTATTAAAAAAAAAAATAATAATAATAATATTTTCACGATTTTTCAAAAATAGCAGACCTACAAGCTCGTAGCGCGCCACTCGGTGGCGCGCTACGAGCTTGTAGATCTGCTATTTTTCAATAGCTAAATTATAACAATGCTTAAAACACCAAAAGGGGTTCCCGCCCAAAATGGTTTAAGGTTATTGTAGCAGTCAATTTATATTGGGGGTCGGGAGGGGGCGGGGCGGGGGTCCCGAGACATTGCCAAAGCATTTCCGGGGGTCCCCGGCCAAAAACGTTGAGAACCCCTGCTCTACAACAACGACGTTACTTTGGCTAGCAGCATACAGACACACCTGATGCTGCAGAGGTGGTTTGCAGGTCACTCACCCCATCTGGCAGTTGTTAGAACATCTGTAATTATTACATCAAAAGAGCCGTAGGAATCATATTTCCGTATCACTTTTATTTTTACATCTGTTTATTTATGTCAGCAGCCAATCTCTATAAACGTTCCGTTCAATTACCTCCGGCTAACATAGAACGAGACCTCCCACTGACTGCACATAGGAGCAGTTATGTGGATCACCAACTGGAGCTATTGTATATTTAGGCCGGGGGGCTCATCTGTTGTGGTGTGCTTGTGTGAGAGGAATTCGTTTTGGGGGACGGGCCTGGCAGTTGAACCTGAAGTCTGGATGATGATGATGAAGTGTGATGACTTTTCTTGATCTTCACGTATAATGACCAGAGCAAAATTGCATCCAGTTATTTTAATTCTTTGCACCGTACTCCTTTTTTTCGCGCTGCCGTTCACTTCCTTGTATTACGGCTCCAAAATAATGGCTCGTAGCTCCTATTCTAGGGAGCTCTCCATGGTTTTGACGAAAAGGACAATGTTCATTCATGTCTTCATTTCTGACTTCAGCATGCATCTCGCTTGGAATATAAACGCTTCTAGAGGGACTTTAGCGTGACCAGCGTGAGGTAAGAACGGAAGATTATGCCTCCCGGTTTAGGGGGGGGGGGGTGGAAGGGTACAATCTGCCATTTCTGCTGGCACTCTCCAGCGCCTTTAGTTTGAAAGATGCGGGCGGCAGCGGTTGTGCACATCACTATGAATTAGGGGTTTTGAAAAGAGTGCAAGGCTGTGTTTTGGCGTAGATTGGAAAATTACTTCTCAGCCCTTAATTACCCTTAGTGACCTACAATGTGGCTACTGGCTACTGAGATGTTTACAACCGTCCTGCGAGTATTCTGTTAACCACTTAACCCATTTTGACCTGAGATCAGATTCTAAAAATGTCTTCTAAATCCTGACCGTTTCTGAAAAAGCTATGTTTCTATGTCAGTGGTTCTTCGATTTTTCAAAAATAGCAGACCTACAAGCTCGTAGCGCGCCACTCGGTGGCGCGCTATGAGCTTGTAGATCTGCTATTTTTCAATAGCTAAATTATAACATAAAGTTTAAAACACCAAAAGGGGTTCCCGCCCAAAATGGGTTAAGCCCAATATACTTTGTTGTGTGACGAATGGAGAAAATAGCTGTTCTAGCCCCAAGAAAAAGGCAAAATCCCTTCTGTCGACCTATAAACTCTTGTGGACTATTTTTATATTGGGACTATTTTTGCTCTGCGTTTCCGGCACCGCACAACAAAGTCATGTAAATCATTCAAGCTCTTGCTTGCAGAGGTTTACCGACCGTCGCTCTCTTGTGTCTTACAGGGTATCTATTAGCGGACGACCCCCAGGGCGAGACCCCCCTCATACCAGCCGAGGTGATGGAGTTCTCCATCAAGCATTCGACGGAGGTGGACATCAACGTCACCCTGCAGATCCTGGGATCGCCGGGAGAGAAGGCCTCCTCCATCCCCGGCTGCAACCGCACCGACTCAGTCATCAGGTGAGAGGAGACGGAGACCGGGGGGGGGCTCATTCATTCTAGTCCAGTGGTTTTCAACCTTTTTGAGTGGTGTAAACCACTCCTACAACTGGCTTTGTTAGTTTACGTGTCTGTCTGTCTGTCTGTTCGTACCAAAAAATGAGCATGGTTGCTATGGTCACCCAGTTCACACGGGTGTGATTTCGTTACGTCAGACATTACGTCAGACCACAGCTGATCAGTCTATATAAGACCTTACACCACTCAGTTCACACGGGTGTGATTTTTCATGTCAAGGCCCACTATTCAATTGGCATTTGAGCCACGGACGACCATTGAATTAGATCTAGCCTCTCAGACCCAAGACTAAAGAATATTTTGTCGTTTTGTCCTCGATTCCATGCTGTATTGATGTTGGTACCATCGGAGAGATAACAGGCAAACGTTGATCAAAATAACAATCCTTCTACATCCTCTAATTGTGTAGACTTATTGTAAATTAAGTAATGCAGATGTTTAACAATAGTTTAACTCTTGAGAGCGTAATAACTCGCATGTGTCTTAGGATCGTGTGTGGAGCCCGACCGGGCGACCGATGGCAGGTTTTGATTTAGGAGAGTCCTAGTCTGGCCAATTACTGTACCAATGTTATGTTTTTGTCAAAATGCCTGTTCGGCTGCATGATTGCAAAAAGAAAAAGTCAAATAATAGCCAATGCATCTGCTAAACCGATATATCGCTCTAATTCTGTGATTTGGAATTGATTGGTTTATTTCACTTGTGGGGACGGTTTGTTTTTTTAACCCACAAGATAATGGCTTTTCCATTCTCTGCTCCAGTTTAATGGACTTGAATGGACGCTGTCTGATGTGGGCTGGGAATGACATAACCGGGGCGCCGCGTCTACTTTGTTAAAAGGGAGTTTATAAAAATGTCCAAATTTGGCCCGTTTGGCACTGGAACAATTACACACGGAGTGAGTCTGGGTGAAGGACAATTTATTGGTTTGTTTTGGTTTGGTGCTGGCAGGCTCTGTGCAGCGCATTGTGATATCGGGAGTGTTCTGGCCTTGTGTCCGCCGTCGCATGTGTCTTCACTTATCGTCAGGTTGTCAAAGAGTGGTCTCTTCAAGAGTTGCCTGTTTTTATAAGTAGGTGGGGACCAGTCAACAGCAAAATGCTGTACGTTTTTATTCTGTGGCTGCTGATACGTGTGTAAGCTCTACCAGCCACGTTGGCAAGAACACAATGATTCCAGACAGTTTTCAATGAAACCAACAAAATCGTACCAAAAGAGCTTTCGCGTAATTCAGTCCCTTCCACCAGTGTTAGGCGTACATAACCGCTATGAACCCTAGCATCCCTAGAGCCCTTCATGGACCCAGTCCTCCAACGATATACGATCTATATATTATGTGTAGGGTTTATTTGGTTCAAGGTCTTGATATGCTTTGTTGCACAACGCGTTGTGCGCCAAAAAAAGAAGATTGCCTATTTAAATGCGTAACATCGGCACACAACTAAGTTCAAATTGGTTTGTCTCTCTTTCCTACTGACTGTCTCAAAGAGAACAACTATACATGGAAGTGGATGGGGCCGCCCCCTCTGCCTTGGCACAAATTGGCCCGATAACCTTGATATCGTTCTCTCTGAAATACGTTTAGAAGTTACCTCGGGGGTCAAGGACCGCCGTCCCGTGGACATGGCCGACCTGCAAGCAAGAGGCATCGCCAGGACAATTGACATTCTGTGTGATTGTTCCCTTCGGGAATCCGTGCGGGACAATGCCGGTATTTCTCACTTACCAGCAGCACCCCTAATAAAAACCGCAGAGGGCCACCTGCCAAGAACAGGTTCCTGCGCCCATCCTTGTCCCGGCGTACGTCCTGTAATTAAAGCCACAGAAGGGTCAGGTCTCTCAAGTTCACACTTGCACACGTCAAGTGTAAACTGTGACTAGTAAAACGGGGAAGACAATGAAACTGTCATTGTGGAGTTTGGTATGGCATGGCATGGCACGGCACAGCATTGCGTTGGCCCTGGGAGCAATGCCACCGGGCGGGCGCGTGTGACTGGGGATATGTGCCTTACATGCACACACATTCACACGCTCTCCATCTGTGCCTTTTTATTCGTGCACATGTTGTCTTCATTTGTGCGACGATTACAAGCTTACACGCACCCTTTGTCCCTAATGCCTCCTGGAAGCTCTCGGGGTGCGGTGGTGCCAGTCCCATTGGGGGGGAATGTCCTGGCAGATCCCCAACCATGCCTTAACCCACCTCCCCCCCAACCCCCCACACGCACGCACGCACGCACGCACGCACGCACGCACACACACGTATCACTACCTTCATGTTCATTCTATACTGCACATGTGCACTGACCTGCAGCAGCACATGCCTGAGCACAATCACAGCACACATTGGAAGAAAAAAATTACATTTACACACACACATTTTGAGATGACACATTTTCTTTTGTATAACCACGCACGCATGTGCGCTCAGACACACGCACGCGCGCACACACACACACACACACACACACACACACAGGGCTCTCTTAACCCTGGCGGGCGCCAGCCAAGCCCTTGGTGGGTCGGGTGGGTCCGGTCGCTGCCACTCCCCAGCATGTTATTTAATTAGCAGAAGGCCAGGTGGCGGATGCAACAACGGTGGCTGGAATCTGAATGACACGCGCTGGGGTGAGACTCAAGGAATGACCACCCCCCACCCTCCACATGTCCACTAGATTATCAGTGGTTCACAAACGTTTTAGCTCGTGACCCAGAAACAGAAATGAGATATTCACTCGGCGACCAAACTAGTGAAAATAGCCGATCTACAAGCTCACAACGTGTCGCTTCGCGCCGCGTTGTGAGCTTGTAGATCGGCTATTTTCACCACTTCAATTGTTCTAATTACTTCATTATAATTATAATTATAATAAATTTCTCAATGAAATTGCTGAAAAGAAATACATTTTGTTTTTAATTCATGACATTTTGGGAATGTTTCTTGTAAATGTTTTCAACTAATAATAATTAAAAATCACACCCGTGTGATGTGAAGTGAGGGGCGCTTTTATCATCATACATCACATTCCGTGCTCACTCAGCCAATCAAATCATCGCAATATGTCATTCCGGCCAATCACAATTTGCGTCTTCACTTGTCTGTCCTCACTTTTGTCTTCAATGTTTGTTTACACAAACACGGAAACAAAAAGGAAACAAAAACTAAGGTAACCCAGAACAACGTACCACCGTGACCCACAAATGGGTCCCGACCCACTGTTTGGGAAACAGTCCATCAGATCCCCTTATTTATTTTGTTTCCTAAAGTAGTTTTTTTTTTTTTATTATTATTTCAAAACATTTTCTAAAAACATCCCCCCAAAAACAGTTTAACTTTTCACAAATTAAACCAACATTCAACAAAAAGAAAATCAGTGACTTCATGAAGAAATAAAAGAAAAATCTAAGAAATTCCATAAATTAGAAAAGAGGTAGTGAAAATAGCCGATCTACAAGCTCACAACGCGGCGCGAAGCGCCGCGTTGTGAGCTTGTAGATATGCTATTTTTACCCATTGTTTTATTGTTTTATTCTACCGATTCCGTTTTTGATGAACCACTTAAACCAGCTGTTATACTTGTACGACTACAACGGCGAGGCCTTGTGAACCCGTGACCAGCAGAGTCATGTTTGTGCAGCGTTTTTACCACTGTCGTGCACACATGTCTGCGTCAATAACAAAATGACACTCAGAGGGGGAGAGGGGGGGGGGGGGGGGGGGACTCAAGTGGACTGCCCCCGTGTAAGAAAACCGTTTCCATCAGCATAAATACTTTGTGTCTGTTTGTGTCTGCATGCCTGGTCAGACAGACACACTCACTCCGGCATTGGAATCCCCCCCCGCATGAATCACCTCTTGATGACAATTTTGAAAGCATGTATACCCTCTGCTGAGACCAAAGGCGTTTACGTCGTGGGAGTGCGTGTGTTTCGCATGTAGCAGATAATCGCGGTGATGACAACAATGGCAAGCCACAGGCAGACGCTGACATTGTGTCTGTTGAAGGTCATCGTGTGCCTCTGTGCATTCTAGATCATCCATTATGGGTCCTAGGACTGTGTGTGTGTGTGTGTGTGTGTGCATGTGTGTGTGTGTGTGTGCGTGTGTGTGTGTGTGTGCGCGTGCGCGTGTGCACGCTGCCCAGTGCATGGCTGACACTGACAGCAGTGCCCCCGGTGACAGCAGGGGGACCGAAAAGACAAGGGGCCGCAGGCGTCGGGTTTCCCAAATAGCGCGCGTTGCGTTCGACCCCTGGCCCTGACAAATGTCAACGGGGTTTTGTTTTGTGCAGACAATGTGAAACAGTGCACTGTCCTCCCCGAACGGACAGGGAGGACACACGGCAGCCTAAGCCCCATTTAAGCTCTCTATCTCTGTGGCCTTTTGACGAAGAGAGAGAGACTGTGTGTGTGTGTGTGTGTGTGTGTGTGTGTGTGTGTGTGCGTGTGCGTGTGCGTGTGCGTGTGCGTGTGTGTGTGTGTGCGTGCGTGCGTGCGTGCGTGCGTGCGTGTGTGTGTGTGTGTGTGTGCGTGCGTGCGTGCGCCCCATAGTTGTGACAGCTTTTTTTTTACACCTGGCTTGTAAAAACGTCAAACAGTTTGAGGTCAGGCGTATATTCATAAGAGCCTGATTTCCCTGTTTTCTAAATGCTTTTGAAATATTACCAAGAAAAGAAAAGATTGATTCTGTTTTCTCCCTCTGGCCCTTCTCAAGAACCCCTAGCTCCCCAGCCCTGTTTTCTCCCTCTGGCCCATCAAGCCTGATTCTGAACTAAGTTTGTGCGTGCGTGCGTGCGTGCGTGCGTGCGTGCGTGCGTGTGTGTGCGTGCGTGCGTGCGTGTGAGAGAGAGAGAGAGTCTGTGTGTATGTGTGTGATTATGTGGGTTTAGTGTTGTTTTTCTAAATGGCGTTTGATTTGGTCTCTGAGCAACGGTAACAAACAACCACTGACTCCCACGTCTCTTTTGTTCTCTCTGCTTCTCTCTCTCTTTTATCTCTCTCTCTCTCTCTCTTTTATCTCTGTCTCTCTCTCTGTCTCTCTCTCTCTCACTCCTTTATCACTGTCTCTCTCTCTCTCTCTCTCTCTCTCTCTCTCTCTCTCTCTCTCTCTCTCCTTTATCACTGTCTCTCTTTCTCTCTCTCTCTCTCCTTTATCTCTCTCTCTGTCTCTCTCCTTTATCTCTGTCTCTCATAATGACCTTAGGTTCAATCTGTCGTCATTCCAAAGCTAGAGTTACACTTAGTTGCGTGTGGGTGTCGCGCACAGAAAACAGCCGATCTACAAGCTCACAAGGCCTCACAGTGTGACTCGTTGTGAGCTTGTATATCTGTCATCTCTGGTGCGTGACACCCACACACAACCGATAATAAATCACACTTAATGTTGTTTCTACCTCCCTGCGTGGTAGCTTCGAGGATTATCTGCCATTTCATTTTCCTTTCGGGAAATGGCCGTAGCTTAGCTGGTAATCAGAAGGTCACCGGTTCGCCTCTCGGCCCTGGTTTACTGTATGTGTAGAGATTCGAGAAGTGTGCACTTATGTCATTTACTGCCGACCCACGATTCAGTCATTCATTTCATTTTGAAACCCCCGAAATTCACCCTGGATGAACCGGAAGTAGTTATCGGCCATAACTAATCTGCCGATCGTTACTTTCACTTTCATCAGAAGCGTTAATATTGTAACTGCGAGGTAGGTAACATCCACGTTCTGTTCAACCCTATGCCCAGCGTTGTGTGAATAATAGCGATGATTTGATTGGATGATCACCCCATAGCGATGATTTGGTTGGCTGAGCAAAGTATGTATTGAGAATAAAAAGTGAGGACAGAAAAGTGAGGACGCAAGTTGTGATTGGCCGGAATGAGATGATGTATGATGATGATAAGAGCGCCCCTCTCTTCACACGGGTGTGATTTTTAGCCTCAATTCCAGGGTACACACAGACACAGAAAGCTAGCGCCCCTCAAAAACCCCAAAAAGACGAGCGCCTTTGGAAAAACCACACCTGTGTGAAGTGAGGCGCTCTTATCATCTCATTCCGGCCAATGAGAATTAGCGTCCTTACTTTCGTCTTCAAGGTTCAAGGTTTCTTTATTTTGTCTCCCGATGGAGAAATTTGTCTTGGACCCCAAGGACCCGCCCTGCAGCATACAGATACAATACAATACAATACAAGACAACAAAGGCACACAGTGACCCGTACAACATTTAAATACCACACACCAACATACCTAGTGCAAAGGAGGGGAAGAACATCACCTCAAAACCTTCGACCCCTACCATGTCTGCCCTCTGCAAGGACTCTGTTAAGGAGTGTGATTGACAGAGGGACAAAGGAATGCTTGTACCTATTATACTTGCACGCATGGACCTCGTACCTGATGGCATTAGCCGATACTCAGGATATAGTGGGAGGGGTCAGACACAATTTTCTTAACCTGTCCAATGGTGGCCTGCTCAAAGATTTGTTTACACAATGTACACTCAAAACTGACCATTCATTGTCAATGGCATTCAATGTTTGTGTTTATACAAGCACTCAAAGCTGGACATCGGAGGGGCTAGTGCCACTCAATAAATCGGTAGTAAATGAGTTAAAGGAGAATTCCACGTCCCCAACAAAGAGGTCCAGGTGTTATTTTGTGCAAAAGTGCATTATTGGCTATTTCCCCTGATATAAGCCCTCAATGGGGGTTGGGTTTTTGTGCTAATTCACTTATTTCCATCGAAATAAGTATAGTAAAGTGTGCCGCTTGGGATACTATTTACATTATGAAGCGAGGATATATACAAAACAAATGATTTTTGAGCGATGGAAATAAGCGAATTAGCACAACACCCCAATGCCCCATTCAATTCAATGCAATTTAATTAAATTCATCGAGGGCTTATGATAGGGGAAATAGCCAATAATGCGCTTTTGCACAAAATAACACCTGGACCTCTTTGGTGGGGACGTAACAACTACAAATAAAGGTAAGAAAGCCTTCTAGCATGGAATTCTCCTTTAACTGAACAACACCTACTGTATGTGCTCTTAGCGAGCGTTCATTGAATTTAATCTTCTCACCTCTCTTCCCTTCCCATACCTTGTCTCTCTCTCTCTCTCTCTCTCTCTCTCCCTCTCTATGTCTCTCTCTCTTTCTGTCTCTCTCTCTCTCTCTCCCTCTCTCTCTCTCTGTCTCTCCCCCCCTGCTGCTCCAGGCTGCTGTCTGCGGTGTTGAGGACGTCGGAGGTGGAGTCCCGGGCAACCAGGGCCAGCCTGACGGAGCTGCTCAGTCCTCAGATGGGCAAAGACATCGTGTGGTTCCTCCGACGCTGGGCCAAGACCTACCTGCTGGTGGACGAGAAGCTCTACGAACAGGTGAGCTGCTTGTGTAGTGTCTGTAGAACAGGTGAGCTGGTTGTGTAGTGTCTGTAGAACAGGTGAGCTGGTTGTGTAGTGTCTGTAGAACAGGTGAGCTGGTTGTGTAGTGTCTGTAGAACAGGTGAGCTGGTTGTGTAGTGTCTGTAGAACAGGTGAGCTGGTTGTGTAGTGTCTGTAGAACAGGTGAGCTGGTTGTGTAGTGTCTGTAGAACAGGTGAGCTGGTTGTGTAGTGTCTGTAGAACAGGTGAGCTGGTTGTGTAGTGTCTGTAGAACAGGGGGATTCAGGTAGCTGACTCGCGGCATTCGCAACACCGAAGGGGTTGCGTAAAGACACGCCCCTGCCTGCCTCTGATTGGCTCCTACTACTAGTAAGAAGTATTAGGCACCTGTGGTGTGAAAAACATGACCCCAGACATGTTCTTCCCCTTCAAATGGCTGAAACTAAACTTGGGGAATAATGCTATGTTGATTCCCTACGTATATATTTGTAGTCTATTGTGTGTCTTTAGTTTAGGGGAGTAGCAGCCTGGCTTCCTTTCCAACGCGTCCCCTCAAACTGCTCTATGCGTTCTTTGGGTTCCTCTCAGATCAGCATCCCGTTCAGCACGGCGTTTGGCGCCGACACGGACGGGGCCCAGTGGATCGTGGGATACCTGCTGGAGAAGGTGATCAACAACCTGTCCGTGTGGAGCTCGGAGACGGAGCTGGCCAACGACACGGTGGAGCTTCTGGTCACGCTGGTGGAGAAGAGGGAGAGGTGAGGAGAACCCATGGGTTAAAGTTCTCAGTCGCCACCACTGATATCAGTCATTTGGATTCTGGAGATGCCAGCATTTCAAAGTAGTTTTGCTTATTTTAACCCATTTAGGCCTGACATTTAAAAAATGTCTTCTAAATCATTTTTCTGAAAAAAAAAACATGTCAGTAGTTTCCAATATTTCATGTCAAGGACTCCCAAAAATATATGTAATTGGCCGCCGACCCCCATCTGTAAATATGTAGTTCCAGGAACCCCTCAGAAGCAAAGACATGAGTTAAAACGTTCGATCTGAAAGAATATATATTCAAAGATTTGCACCACATTTCACGATTTTTCAAAAATAGCAGACCTACAAGTTCATAGCGCGCTATGAGCTTGTAGATCTGCTATTTTTCAATAGCTAAATTATAACAATGTTTAAAACACCAAAAGGGGTTCCCGCCCCAAAATGGGTTAAGATTAGATGCATTTCAAGTGGTCGAACTAGCATTATTTGCAGAAACATCTTCCATAAAACCCTAATCGTCCCTAATCGTCTCGAAAAGCAAACGTTAAAGCCTCAGTCTGTGATTTCTTCACCTGATTGGCAGTATGTAACGGCAGGAACAACATCACTAAAACATCTTGATTTCATTTACATATTGTGTTAATTGTTTAGGAAACGGCGCTAGTAGTTGTGGGGGCACACTGTTTCAGATTTAATTTCGATTGTAATCCATGAGAACCACACACACCCATTATTACAATCACTGCTTCTCCTACTTTCTCATGTCAACGACCCCCAAAATGATGTGTATTTGACCACGGACCACCATCTGAAAAAAGACTGTGCCAGTGAACCCCCAGAATTAGCCTGGCACTTTTTTTAAATGGTGATTCAAGAATAGAATAGAAGATTTGAGTTGAAATGTGAGGGGGAAAAGGAGGGGACCTGGTACAGTACTAGACCCATGGTCAATTGGTTAACTATTGTTGCGACTGTGGCTCAGGAGGTAGAGCAGGTCGTCCAATGATCCATGGGTCGGTGGTTCGAATCCCGGCTCCTCCTGTCTACATGTCGAAGTGTCCTTGGGCAAGACACTGAACCCCAAATTGCTCCCGATGTGCTGGTTGGTACCTTGCATGGCTTCCGCCGCAATCGGTGTATGAATGTGTGTGTGAATGGGTGAATGTAATGCACAATCTATGTAAAGCACCTTGGATAAAGGCACTATATAAATGCACCATTTACCATTTACACTCCCAACATTTGAGCACCTTTAACACTAACTGCATGGAACAGCACCATCTTGTGGTTATAGGGTGCTATAGCACTGCATGGAGATGGACAGCAAGGCAGAGCAAATCGACCTTGCAAGGAGACCTTTTACAATACAGTCAACTACAAAGTTCAGATATAGAGAATTATTTTACAGTAAACTACAAGGTTCAGATAGAGAACTTTCTTTGTATCGTTTAATCGTTTAATCAAGATGAGTTCTGTAGTAAAGGCCTGATAACGGCCAATGTCATGAATGTAGTCATCTAAAAAGTTAATTTGACACTACCGGCTTAGGAATCAACCATTGAGACCTGGAAAGCATCTTTGTCATTTTAGATTTTTATAGCATTTTTTTTTTACTAAAACTTAGGTTAGGATTTAGAGGGTGTTTTTATAATCGGCCTCAGGACAGGTCTAAATGGGTTAAAATGGATACATCTGTATTTCAACTACTACCCCCCCCCCCCCCTCTCTCTCTCTCACCCTCTCTCTCTCTCTCTCTCTCTCTCACCCTCTCTCTCTCTCTCTCTCTCTCTCTCTCTCTATGTCTCTCTCTATGTCTCTCTCTCTCCCCCCCCATACCAGGGCTAACATCGTAGTTCAGTGTGAGAACTGGTGGAACCTGGCGAAGCAGTTTGCGACCCGCAGCCCTCCCTTGCACCTGCTGTCCAGCTCGGTCCAGAGGACCCTGATGAAGGCGCTGGTGCTGGGAGGGTTCGCACACATGGACTCTGACGCAAAGCAGCAGTACTGGGCTGAGGTGAGAGGAGGACCAGGCAGGAGGCAAACCACCATCAGCAAATAAACCCCAGGGGTCTTCAACGTTTTTCAGCCCAACGGCCGCTTAGTTGAGAGACAGATAGATCCACAGACAGACAGACAGACAGACAGACAGACAGACAGATGAAGCAGTGACCCACACTGCTTATTGTATAACATCGTGTTGCAGATTCAACTTTTTTTCATAGATGTCTTTGTTTGACAGCACTATTATCAGTGTTTTATCAGATAATTAATGTTTATCGTTTCTATTCTCTTCAATGTGTCTCTTCGATGCGACCCATTGTGAGCTTGTAGCTCTGCTATTTTCAAATGGAAACTTGAAATGGGACTTTCTGCATAAGGAGTGCTTTCAATTTTGGTACCTGTAAATACATTTGACACCAATACGTTTGTCCTTTTTGCTCAAATACATTTTGAATTCCGTACTTTTACTTGCAACAGAGCATTTCTGCATTGCAGTATTGATACTACGAATGTTATACTTTAGCTATTTTTGGAGAAAAATAACGCAAAAATGTGGCACAAATCTTTGAATATAATTATATTCTCAACTATATAACTCAAATCTTTGCTTCTGGGGGGGGTGCCTGGAACAACATATTTTCAGATGGGGGTCGGCGGCTAAATACAGATCATTCCGTGGGTCCTTGACATGGAAAAGGTTGAGCACCACTGACAGACACATAGGGTTTTTCAGAAAACTGTCAGGATTTAGAAGGCATTATTGTAGAATCAGTTCTCAGGTCTAAATGGGTTAACCCATTTTGAGCGGGAACCCCTTTTGGTGTTAGCATTATGTTACGCTTTAGCTATTGAAAAATAGCAGATCTACAAGTTCATAGCGCGCCACCGAGTGGCGCGCTACGAGCTTGTAGGTCTGCTATTTTTGAAAAATCGAAGAACGACTGACATAGAAACATAGCTTTTTCAGAAAACTGTCAGGATGTAGAATCATTTTTAGAATCTGATCTCAGGTCAAAATGGGTTAAGTAAAAACTCGTGAGTAATTTTCTCCACGCGTCCCGTCCAGGTGTTGCACCCCCTCCAGCAGCGCTTCCTCAACCTGATCAACCAGGAGAACTTCGCCCAGATCAGCCAGGAGGAGGCGGTGAAGCAGGAGATCGTGGCCACGCTGGAGGCCCTGTGTGGCATCGCCGAGGCCACGCAGATCGACAACGTGTCCTCACTCTTCTCCTTCCTCATGGACTTCCTGTCCAACTGCATCGGCCTCATGGAGGTACGCAATGCCAGAGATTAAAATAGGGTGCATTTTGCATCCCAAAACGCAGTTTATAGTTAAGTTAAGTTGTTATATAACAACGACCTTTGCATCCACGGGATGCACTACTGTACTACTGTACTGTTTTTTATTCTAGTTTATTTTGCTAGCTTTAGTTATAATAATCATTTTGTTTCGTTTTCTACATGAATATAACCACATTATAACCATATAAAATTAAATTTTAAATGCTGCAATTTGTAAAAATGGCAAAATATGACTCCTAACGTCGTTGAAGTGGGAAATGTGCCTGTGACTCATTTCTAAAAGACCATCCCTGCATCCCGGGACTCATTACATTGAAAACCTATTTACATCACTGCAATGCTATTAGCGCAGTGGTTCCCAAAGTCAGGTCCTTGAGGGACCTGACTTTGATAGTTTGTAACCAAATGGACCCTTATGGGTCTGTAACTCTGAGAGTGTACAAATGGAACCAAATGGACCCTAACGGACCTAATGCCTAAATGAGATTTTGCAGACTACACATTGAGGCAGTGAAGGGCAACGGTGTCATCAACACTATCTAGATTTAGAGCTTTTATTCCTACTGGGGCCAGGGGGCAGTACTTTGTAGAAAGGCATACTGTCTCCCTTTAAAAATGAAAATGATGAAATAATTTGGATGTGAATGCGTGGTAACATTGTGGATATCCGTCTTCATGTAGCCCGCCTGTGACGTCAGTCAACTTCTCATCTATGATGTGTGATGCCTCCAAATGGGTTAGCGTCCTACGGAGCTGTGTGTCAAATGGAAATGTATTTGATGGTTGATTGATTGATTGATTGATTGAAAATTGTATTAACAGTTTGCAGAATTACAGTACATTTCAAGCACAAACTCAATACAAAGGCAATGGTACAAATACAAATGGTACAGCTCTAACTCATGCTCCTGTCGTCCAGGTGTACCACAACACTCCGGAGACCATCAACCTCATCATCGAGGTGTTTGTGGAGGTGGCTCACAAACAGATCTGTTACCTGGGAGAGGTACGTACCACATGGTGCTCTTAGAGGTTTGCAGTTTACAATTTAGGCATTTTAGCACACGCTCTTAATCCAGAGCGATTTACAGTAAGCAAGAACAACACATGGTAATGCATTAAATTCATACAAGTTAAGAAGCTAACATCCGTTTAACAGTACAATATCATACAATACAGTACAGTATGTCTACATAATCTAAATGACATACGTTTAGCCTTTGCATACACTAGTGCTAGGGCAAGTGGCACTTATTTGGCATTTTTTGCTATTTTGCCAATCTACATCGACACGTTGTGAGCTTGTAGATCGGCTATTTGAACTATTTTAAAAGGGCTTTCAAAATAGCAAAAAATTGCAAATAATTTTAGGGATAAGGGTAAGGGGTGGCGCAAGATATAGCCCTACAGGCCTATTCATAGTCCAGTTTTGGGGGAAGAGGTGACCACCGAAAACTACAACATGACGTCACGCTGCGGTGCTGGTCACCGCTCACACAACACATCTCGAGTTTTTACTAACCGCCGTTTCGGTGATCACCTCTCACCGACAACTGGACTATGAATAGGCCTTAAGTCCATGAAGCTGTGTGGCGTGATGCTCTCCTCTGTCTCTCTGTCCTTAATCAGACCAAGTCCGTGAAGCTGTGTGGTGTCCTCTGTCTCTCTGTCATTAATCAGAAGCTGTGTGGTGTGATGCTCTCCTCTGTCTCTCTCTGTCCTTCAGACTAAGTCCATGAAGCTGTGGTGTGTTGATGATCTCCTCTGTCTCTCTCTGTCCTTCAGACCAAGTCCATGAAGCTGTACGAGGCGTGCCTGACGCTGCTCCAGGTCTACTCCAAGAACAACCTGGGCCGGAAGCGGACAGACGCTGGGGCCGAGGAGGACCAGTACCAGGACCTGCTGCTGATCATGGAGCTGCTCACCAACCTGCTGTCCAAGGAGTTCATCGACTTCAGCGACACCGGTACGGCCTTCTGTCTGCACTCTGTCTGCACCCTGCTTCTAGAGCAGGGTGGTTTTCAACCAGTGGTCCTCCTGGGAGTCTGGGACCACCACCAAGTGGTTCCAGGTGGTCCCCAGCTAAATGATGAAGAGTTGGTAACCAAATGGACCCATGGATTTGGGGGAAAATGGAAGGCAGGGCAGTCAAATCTGCGTCATCTGCTGGGACATAAAAAGTGTTAATTGTGTGTGTGTGTGCGTGTGTGTGTGTGTTTCTGTTTGTGTGTGCGCGCGTGTGTGTGTGTGTGCGCGTGCATGTGCGTGTGCGTGTTCCAGACGAGGTGTTCCGAGGTCAGGAACAGGGTACGCCGGCCTCCAGCCGGACGGTGTCGGCAGCAGACGTGGTTCTGTACGGCGTCAACATCGTTCTTCCTCTCATGTCTCAGGACCTGCTCAAGGTGAGGCTCATTCCAAATCCCAGCCGGGTTGTGCTTATTAACCACGCTTCTGTGGCCAACGCTTATAACCACACCCCGCTTCTGTGGCCAACGCGGAAGGGCCTCTCGCCTCCAACAACTGCAGACTAGACCTAAATATATAACTCTATAGACTAGACCGCGACGAAGGCCCGCCGTCTCAAGCGAACTTGAGCCATGAAGTTCACTTAGATCTACATGCTCGTAGCGTGGCACTGCTATTTTTGAAACTTTGTCACAAATCTATATTATTTCAGAGCGAACGTTTTTAACTCAAATCTGGGGAGGTCCCTGGAACAACATATTTTCAGATGGGGGTCTGCGGCCAAATACAGTTAATTCTGGGGGTCCTTGACGGAAACATTTTTTTCAGAAAACTGTTAGAATTGGCCTCAGGTCTAAATGGGTTAGTTTTGATATGTGGTTCTGTCTGCTCCGTCCAGTTCCCCTCGCTGTGTAACCAGTACTGATATGTGGTTCTGTGTGCTCCGTCCAGTTCCCCTCGTTGTGTAACCAGTACTGATATTCTGTTCTGTCTGGTCCGTCCAGTTCCCCTCGCTGTGTAACCAGTACTGATATGTGGTTCTGTGTGCTCCGTCCAGTTCCCCTCGCTGTGTAACCAGTACTGATATTTGGTTCTGTCTGCTCCGTCCAGTTCCCCTCGCTGTGTAACCAGTACTGATATGTGGTTCTGTCTGCTCCGTCCAGTTCCCCTCGCTGTGTAACCAGTACTGATATTTGGTTCTGTTTGTTCCGTCCAGTTCCCCTCGCTGTGTAACCAGTACTGATATGTGGTTCTGTCTGCTCCGTCCAGTTCCCCTCGCTGTGTAACCAGTACTGATATTCTGTTCTGTCTGCTCCGTCCAGTTCCCCTCGCTGTGTAACCAGTACTACAAGCTCATCACCTTCATCTGTGAGATCTTCCCTGAGAAGATTCCTCAGCTGCCCGAAGACCTCTTCAAGAGCCTCATGTTCTCCCTAGAGCTGGGGATGACCTCGTATCCTCTCCCACTGTGTGTGTGTGTGTGTGTGTGTGTGTGTGTGTGTGTGTGTGTGTGTGTGTGTGTGTGTGTGTGTGTGTGTGTGTGTGTGTGTGTGTGTGTGTGTGTGTGTGTGTGTGTGTGTGTGTGTGTGTGTGTGTGTGTGTGTGTGTGTGTGTGGAGAACAGCAGTCATATTGACAAGATATTGTGTATTTTACTTCCTTCACATTTGTTATCGGTGATAATTATTAAAATTAATCATTCATAATTATTAAAAGTTTGGGCACATTTAAAAAAGAAAAATATTTTTTTTTACAAAATACAAAAACAAATAAGTACAATAACTGATCTAAAAAGCAAACGTGTCTTGATGCGATGCGTTGTGAGCTTGTAGATCTGCAACCTTTGCCTCAAAATAATGAAAGTGAACAAATAGTGCATGATGGTAACAGAATACTGTGCGTGCATGCGTTCTGCGTGTGTGTGTGTGCGTATGCATATGCATGCTTCTGTCTATGCGTGTGTCTGTGGATAAGTGTGTGAATGCATAAACGCATTGAGAACAAGCTGTGAGTATGTGAACGTGTGTGTAGCACCTTAACCGTGTTTCAGGATGAGTTCAGAGGTCAGCCAGCTGTGTCTAGAGGCTCTCTCTCCGCTGGCAGAGCAGTGTGCCAAGACGCAGGAGAAAGACACGCCCCTCTTTGTCGCCACGCGGCACTTCCTCAAGGTAAACAAATATATAGGAGCCTTAATTATTTTTGGGCCGGGTCCGTACGGACCCCGCCACTAGGGGACGCTAGGGGACCTTATCAGCCAGGTCCGTATATATATGGACCCCAACGTATACTATGTGTATATAATGGTTGAGCCCCACGGCAACTTTTAACATTGGTCCGGTTGCTATGGCAACGCCCCGTCAACACCAGCTATGGGACGTAAAATCTGATCACCGTTTACCTTGGTTACAAGCAGGATTTTCAAACCTCCATAAGTCGGAATCCAGGAGAGCTGTCCATGGTGGATCTTCTGCCATCCAAAATTCGGATGAAATTCATGTGCGCTTGTTATAGTGTTATATATAATGGTGTAAAATGTTAGAACAAATGAAAAGATGTTATTATACTGTACCTATTATAGATGTAACATATTGTTTCTTTGCATTGCCCACGTGTAAGTGAAGTGTCCGTGTGTTTGTATAGTTGGTGTTTGACATGCTGGTGCTGCAGAAACACAACACGGAGATGACGGTGGCTGCTGGGGAAGCGTTGTACACGCTGGTGTGTCTGCATCAAGTGAGTAGCACACAGCAACACGCACCACTGTTTGTACACGCTGGTGTGTCTGCATCAAGTGAGTAGCACACAGCAACACACACCACTGTTTGTACACACTGGTGTGTCTGCATCAAGTGAGTAGCACACAGCAACACACACCACTGTTTGTACACGCTGGTGTGTCTGCATCAAGTGAGTAGCACACAGCAACACGCACCACTGTTTGTACACGCTGGTGTGTCTGCATCAAGTGAGTAGCACACAGCAACACACACCACTGTTTGTACACACTGGTGTGTCTGCATCAAGTGAGTAGCACACAGCAACACACACCACTGTTTGTACACGCTGGTGTGTCTGCATCAAGTGAGTAGCACACAGCAACACACACCACTGTTTGTACACACTGGTGTGTCTGCATCAAGTGAGTAGCACACAGCAACACGTACCACTGTTTGTACACACTGGTGTGTCTGCATCAAGTGAGTAGCACACAGCAACACGCACCACTGTTTGTACACGCTGGTGTGTCTGCATCAAGTGAGTAGCACACAGCAACACGCACCACTGTTTGTACACACTGGTGTGTCTGCATCAAGTGAGTAGCACACAGCAACACGCACTGTTTGTACACGCTGGTGTGTCTGCATCAAGTGAGTAGCACACAGCAACACGCACTGTTTGTACACACTGGTGTGTCTGCATCAAGTGAGTAGCACACAGCAACACGCACCACTGTTTGTACACACTGGTGTGTCTGCATCAAGTGAGTAGCACACAGCAACACGCACCACTGTTTGTACACACTGGTGTGTCTGCATCAAGTGAGTAGCACACAGCAACACGCACCACTGTTTGTACACACTGGTGTGTCTGCATCAAGTGAGTAGCACACAGCAACACGCACCACTGTGTTCTGGCGATTTTACACTTGTTTGCATGCTGAAAAGAGCCAACCTAGAAGCTCACAATGCGTTGTGAGCTTGCTAGAACACCCGAGCACAACAAAACATAAGATTACTTAGTCTTAGTTCTACTGGATCTCTTCTCCACTAGTCCCTCCCGAACATTTTAGTCTAGTTTTTATTTGTTGACAAATAGCTACAATAATAATTGTAGTTTAGTTTTTGTCAGTGAAAGAAGGTAGTCGACGATATTTCTTCGTCTTAGTGTTTAACACTTTGTGTGCCCACGCAAAACTTTCAAAAAATCACTTTCACCTAGAAACTCCATTCACACTTTTTATAATTCAGCTGACTGTGGAGACACATGCTGGAACTTTTTTCTTTGAAATGTTTTATAGTTATTTAACTTAAACGCCCAATGCATTCTCAATGGCAATAACACAAACTTTGGCACCACGTATTAAGACCTGGAATGCATCTGTGTCACCTTAGCTTTTAACCACTTTAACCATTATTTGAAACTTTAGCTATGACGCCAGAAGCTAAAAATCGCTTCTGGGGGTCCCCGGAACAAAATATTTTGAGATGGAGGTCAGCGGCCAAATATATAGATATAATTCTAGGGGTTCTTGACATGAAAACGTTTGAGCACCACTGGTTATAGAAACAGTTTTTTTTAAACTGTTGAGCGGCATGAATGTGACGTCGTGTCCGGGTGGGTTTCGCCCCCATGCAGGCCGAGTACGCTGAGCTGGTGGAGACTCTCCTGGCGTCCCAGAGGGACGCCGTCATCTACCAACGCCTCGCCGACGCCTTCAACAAGCTGACGGCCAGCAGCAGCCCGCCCACCATGGACCGCAAGCAGAAAGTGTCCTTCCTCAAGAGCCTGGAGGAGTTCGTGTCCAACGTGGGAGGTCTCCTCTGCGTCAAATAACCACTGGAATAAACGCCACTATATTATTACTATCCACCCTCCTTAACTCAACCACCAGGGCCCCCAAAACCTCCCCCCCCCTGAATAACTATGGGTAGAAGTCAAGACCCTCTGAGATAAACCCGCACTGGTCTCAAGGAACACTTGGGTCTCTCTCTACCGGTAGGGGAATCCCTGTGTACCCTCTTCGGATCCCACCCTCCACCCCCCGTGGTACCGCCGTGCCCACTGACTCCACCCAGCTAGACTTGACCGTACCGCCCTGCCTACAGAACCGACCAATCACAGAGGAGGAACTTCCAGAGCGAGCAGACAGACTCGGGGGCGTCCTCCTGAGGGCCGGAGCACTGAAATGACTCGTTCTAATATGAGGGGAGTGGCCGAGGCAGCGAGCCGCGGTGTGGTGCCGGCGTGACGCTGTCCTCTCCCAACCAAACTTTTCATTTGATCCCCCGGAGGCTCCCAGAGACTACACATGCGCACGTGCGCGCGCGCACACACACACACACACATGTGCAATGTTGACCTTGAGGATTGAGAGAGTCTGGGATGTTGAGGAGGTGGGTGGGCTCGATATGGTGAGGATGTACTGTGTGGTGATTGGTTCACCAGCCACCTGCCCTGTTATCTAATTGGTGTTTACTTGTCCCAGTAGGGCGGGGCTTGGGCATGATCGTGATGAAGGAGGCAGGTTTTTTCTTTTTCTTTTTTTTGTTTGTTCCACGAACGTCTCAGTGCCTCTTCCTCCTCCTGTGAGTTCTCCTCCTCCCCCCCCCCCCCCCCCCCCCCCCATCCCAAACCCCACCCTTAACCCCTCTCAGAGTGCCTTGGTGTTCTTGAATGTTCGTGTGTGCGCGTGCGTAAGTGCACACGCACAGCAAGCTTAAATCATGCGATACTCATAGTGACAAATATTGTGCCTGCCATAAAATACAGTCAACACACGCACGCTTTGCGCGCGCATACACATACACACACACAGGATCCATTGCTTTTGTGTGTCTTTCTGAAGCAACAGAGGAGAACGAACACTTGAGGTGAAAATAACCAAAACTAGTTCATTAAAGGGTGTAAATATGTTTTCAAAAAGTGGAGGAAGAAATTAAGAAATGACTGAAAAAAGTTTTTATATGATAAATGGCAGAAGAAGTAACATTTTTATGAGTTAATCTTAATGGGGGAGCATCTGGCTTCGACATGCGAGTGGTTTTGGAATGATTTAGTTTCTCTTCTCTGGATTGTAGTTTTTTTTTTTTAATCTTGCGTTGGCCCTTGTTCTTCTCCCCCCCTGAACACAGTTTGTTCTGACTGTTAAGCCATGGAAGGAGGCCTCCCGAGTCCTCCCGAGTCCTCCTGAGTCCTCCTGAGTCCTGTTAAGCCATGGAAGGAGGCCTCCCGAGTCCGGCAGCTTTCAGGGCCTTTAATTAAGAAATTAACCGAAAAAACAAAATTGTCAAAAAAAGGTTTAGCAAAGACCGTTTTAGTTTGTTGTATTTTTCTATTATTATTATTATTGCATCTACTCTCAACACTTCAAGACACTGGATTGAAGAAGAGGCCGTGTTACTTTTTGGAGGACAGCGAATAACGAACCAAAAACAAAAGGAAACGGAGCCACTGTTTGGAGCAGTGCTACCTTTCTCCTCTGCTGCTGCCACCTTTGACGTCGCTCACATATGAAAGACAGGGTGCTCTCTCGCTGTCCTTGGGGGCAGAGCAGCGCGCAATGAGGGCCTTTCTCAGCCCCACCCCTCTCCCACTGTTTATTGTTTAGTTTCCAAGATGGCCACAGCACCAGGAGGGGGTGGGGGCGGAGGTGTGCGGGCGGGCGGGGTCGACATGCCCTTACTGGGCTGCATTCAAGACACTTGCCTTGTGTCTGACACCTGACTTGTGTCTGAACACAGCTTTGATGGATGTGGTTTTGACGAGACAAGCTTACTCCCTGCTTGCTCCATGGAGAGAGGAGGAGGGCAGAAGACAGCCATGGAGCAAAGCTTGTCTCGTCAAAACCATTGAAAATGAATTGCGAGCTGCTCTGCCCCCCCCCCCCCCCTCTCTCCCCCAAGGACAGCGACAGAGCACCCTGTCTTTTATATGTGAACGACGCCTTTCTGTCCTGAACAGTGAAACCATTCCTTTAACTCTGAGAGGGCACGAATTACAGATTTAAGTTGACGATTAATTGTCAGAATTTGTCACACAAACAATTACGATTTTTATTTTATTTTTTGGGTATGAATACAATTTTATTTTGTATTTTGTTTGGTTTTTAGGCTTCATAATCGCAAATTGTACAGAGCAGATATGACAAATAATATTTATCATTTTATAATTCATTTCTTTAGTTTTTTTAATGGCGGAAATAGCAGATCTACTGGTATTTCTGCTATTTTGGGAAAATGTTTGAAAACGCGTGAACATTTGTCAACATGGGACGATTATGCAAAAATAATTGCCATTATCTCAAATTATTGCGATTAGGTCGATTATGTAATAACTGTGACAGGCCGAGTTCAAATGTAACTGAACGGACCCCTTATGGTTCCATGCACTGGGTCACATTTGTACCCTCTCAGAGTTACAAATGGTTGAATGGACACCGAGTCGTTTACGGTGGGCTGGCACTCCAAAATGCATCACCTGGTGTGTCGGGTCTAAATTATTCCTCGATGGGACGCACTGTAATAATGCAACCCGGTCTCACGCCAACACGGTGAAACAACATGAATTGGCAATTCCGTACATACTAAAAAAAATAAAAAATCCGTACATGTTAAACTGAAATCCTCCCCATTAACCATTCTATAGTTTTTGACCGCGATGGAGGGGCGCCGCTCGTCTCAAGCGAACTTGTGCCACGTGAGGCACCGCCACCGAGCGAGCCCGAGCGAGTTGCCGTGTCAAACGTTGCGAAGTTCGCTCGAGCCGCCTCTGCCCCGTTCGAGTTACGACCCGAGATAATGGGGTGAAAGCCACATCTCCGTCGCGGTGGAAACGGTAGTAGTGTAATATGTAGGGATTTTCAATCCGTGTTATTTCACTGTGTTGGGTGAGATTAGGCTGAATGACAAGCAACAGTACTGTGGGTCTTAGGCTGGAGTTGAGAACCGATTGGTTAAGAGCACTATCCTGGTTATTTTGGAATGGCTGATTGAATTGTTAATTAAATAATGTAAAAGTGTACATAAAGTTATTGTATAAAAAATGTTCTGACTTATGATTTATTTTTTCTAGTTTGATGTTTGTGGTTTTGTTTTAATGTTTTTATCTAGTCTAGCTTTGAATACAGAAACGATTACATGTAGATTGTATGAGTTTGTAATTAGTCTGCTAATGCATCTGCAGCCAAGGATCTAGGACAGTGGTTTTCAACCAGTGGTCCTTGAGGGGGTACCAGGTGGTCCCCAGCTAAATGATGGAGAGTTGGTAACCAAATGGACGCTTATTAGATATTTCTTTAACTCTTGAGAATGTAGGTTTAATTAAAAAAAAAAAAAATTATTGTTAAACATCTGCATTAATTCATTTACAAGAAGTCTACCCAATTAGAGAATGTAGAAGAATTGTTATTTTAATCAACGTTTGCCTGTTCTATCTCCTAATGGTACCAACATCAATACAGCATGGCATTGTGGACAAAATCGTGTCCAACGACAACAACAAAATATTCTTTAGTTTTGGGTCTGAGAGGCAAATCTCATCAAATGGTGGTCCGTGGCTCAAATGCAGAATAAACTAGAACTGCTCTCTGTCGAGTGCCTACTTGCGCGTTGCACACAAGTGCGCAAGCTAGTTCGCTACGAACTTTCAAATCTCAGCCTCTTTGTAAAACATTGAAATTAAATACTAAATTCGGGTTATAACTGGCTGTCAATGGTGACGTAATTACGATATGTTTCGATATTGGTTGGGTAACGCAGGGGTTCTCAACGTTTTTGGCCGGGGACCCCCGGAAATGCTTTGGCAATGTCTCGGGACCCCTGCCCCGCCCCCTCCCGACCCCCAATATAAATTGACTGCTACAATAACCTTAAACCATTTTGGACGGGAACCCCTTTTGGTGTTTTAAGCATTGTTATAATTTAGCTATTTAAAAATAGCAGATCTACAAGCTCATAGCGCGCCACCGAGTGGCGCGCTACGAGCTTGTAGGTCTGCTATTTTTTTTAAATCGTGAATTTCTTTTTAAAGAAAAATCTTTTTTTTTTTTTTTTTTTTTTTAATAATTTGGGGACCCCCTAAAGTAATTTGGCGACCCCCCGAGGGGTCGCGACCCACGGGTTGAGAACCCCTGGTATACATGTATGTAAGTTGTAACTTGAAAGTACTATACTGTGGTCGGCTGGCTTTTTTATGCGTATGCTCTATGCAGTATATACGGTATATACAGTATACTGATGTTGATGGTGACGTAATTCAGGGGTTCTCAACCCGTGGGTCGCGACCCCTCGGGGGGTCGCCAAATTATTATAGGGGGTCCCCAAATTATTAAAAAAAATATATATATTTTTTTGTATTTCTTTTTTTCACGGTTTTTCAAAAATAGCAGACCTACAAGCTCATAGCGCGCCACTCGGTGGCGCGCTATGAGCTTGTAGATCTGCTATTTTTCAATAGCTAAATTATAACATAATGCTTAAAACACCAAAAGGGGTTCCCGCCCAAAATGGTTTAAGGTTATTGTAGCAGTCAATTTATATTGGGGGCGGGGCGGGGGTCCCGAGACATTGCCAAAGCATTTCCGGGGGTCCCCGGCCAAAAACGTTGAGAACCCCTGACGTAATTAACATATGTTTCAATGTCGGGTTATAACCGACTGACGATGGTGACGTAATTAGGATATGTTTCAGTGTCGGGTGAATTAAAGGTTATGTATGTACTATGTATACATGTATGTAATCTGAAACCTACCTTTATTTCGTCACCATCAAAAGCCAGTTATAACCCGGCATTGATCAACATCAGTATATATACCTCCGAGCATACGCACATTTGTACCAGCACGACCACAATACTTGCGTGCTCTGCTTGAGCAAGTAATAATGGGCCGTGATATGAAAAGAAAACCACTGATCAAGGATTGAATTACTGTTTTATCTCTCTCCATATATGGGTTCCTGTGTTTCAGCCAATGAGCTGAGGAGAATTCGGAGATCTACATATACAGTAGTGGAGATAAGAGCGGTGCGCACACTCATCCACACAGAGGGCATCGGGTTCCCTGATTGGCTAACCCAACCCATGGCTTCGTGACGTGGATTGGCCAAGTTTCATCACAATGACGTTGCATCTACAATTTAAGGTTGGAGCCCAGACACCAGAAACCCTGGGGACAAAGAACTTCATTATGAAGCTTTCTTTTTCCCCTTGACGAACACGCGTTGGTAATGTCTGAGGTAGCGTCACGTCTTGCTAGGTTCAAGAACAAGGGCAAAGACGCCCACGAGCTTAGGCGCTGCAGAGTTGACGACGTTGCTCAACTTCGCAAAACTAAGAAAGATGACCAGATCTTGAAAAGAAGAAATGTGTCAACTCTCCCAGAGGAGGAAACTTCACCCCTTCAAGAGATCGTTACTGGAATAAACAGCAGCAGCTTTGACAAACGACTCCGAGCTGCCCAGGCTGCGAGGAAGCTGCTGTCACGTGAGAGTTCTCCTCCCATTGACCACATCATCGGAGCTGGCCTGATCCCCAGGTTTGTTGATCTCCTGGGTCTGAACTCTGCTCCCATGCAGTTTGAGGCCGCCTGGGCTCTGACCAACATCGCCTCTGGGACGCCGGAGCAGACGGCCGCTGTCGTGGAGGGGGGAGCCATTCCCGCTTTAATTAACCTGGTCGGCTCCCCCTACCCTCACGTCAGCGAGCAGGTCGTATGGGCTCTTGGAAACATCGCCGGTGATGGATCGGCTCTCAGGGACACGGTCATCAATCACGGAGCCGTGGAGCCGCTGCTTAATCTGCTGGCCGTTCCTGACCTGTCTGCGTTCACTCCTGGCTACATGAGGAATGTCGCATGGATGCTGTCAAACCTCTGCCTCCACAAGAACCCCTACCCGTCCGTGACGGCGGTACGGCAGATCCTGCCCGCAATCGTTCGCCTCCTGCGCCACGACGACAAGGAAGTGCTGGCCTACACCTGCTTTGCCGTGTCCTACTTGACGGACGGCGGCAAATATCGCATCCAGGAGGTGCTTCAGACCAGCCTCGTCCCTCGCCTCGTGCAGCTGCTCGCTTCCGAAGAGCTGTCCGTCGTGACTCCCTCGCTGCGCACCATCGGCAACATGGTGCACGGTACACACGAGCAGACTCAGGCGGTGCTGGACGCCGGAGTGCTGGCCGTGTTGCCCCGGCTGCTCCGCCACTACAAGCTGAACATCAAGAAGGGAGCGTTGTGCACGCTGTCCAACATCGCGGCGGGAACGGACACCCAGATTCAGGAGATCATCAACGCGGGTCTAGTCCCGTGCCTGATCGATGTTCTCAAACAGGGTAACCATGAGACCCAGAGAGAGGCCGTATGGGCCATTACCAACATCACCCACAAGGGCACCGTTGAACAGGTGATGTACCTGGTTCAGGCAAACGTGCTGGAGCCTCTCCTTAATCTGCTCTCCACCAGGGACAGCACAATGGTCTTCTTCATCTTGGAAGCAATCACCAATATCCTCCTATCAGGAGAGAACTTTGGTGAATCGGACAAGCTTTGCCTGATGATTGAAGAATGTGGTGGACTGAACACGATCGAGGCTCTGCAGTCCCATGAGAACGAGAAGGTCTACAAAGCTTCTATCAACCTTATCAAGACATATTTCTCGGGAGAGGAGGTACCCCCAGAAGCAAAGACTGAAGGTTATGCGTTCCAGAGCAGTGAAAACCGAATCACTTTAAACACTTTGAATAACTAATATACCGTACATAATATTTCCGATTTGTATTCTAAATAAAAATCACACCCGTGTGAACTGAGTGGTGTAAGGTCTTATATAGACTGAGCAGCTGTGGTCTGACGTAATGTCTGACGTAATGAAATCACACCCGTGTGAACTGGGTGACCATAGCAACCATGCTCATTTTTTGGTACGAACAGACAGACAGACACGTAAACTAACAAAGCCAGTTGTAGGAGTGGTTTACACCACTCAAAAAGCAATAGCGCTGCCTAACCCTTGCTGTTGTGTATACTGTATGTATGTAACGGTTTGCACGTGCATGTTTTTGGCCTTTTTTTTTTTTTACAATACCATGACTTATCAAGCTTGGCGCTTGCCTCTGTGATCGGCCTACAGCACATCTGGGACACAGCCATGGCTCGACTGATCATGTCTGGGGGAGCGGAGAGGGGAGGGAGAGAGAGAAGGATGTGTCATATCTCAGAACGGGTATGGATTATAGTATCATGTGGGCTCTCTCCCAAAGAGATTCGGCCAAAGCCATATACGGGCAAGCCATATATTGTTATATCCTGTCCTCGCGTGATTGGCCAAGAGGTGTAACTTACATCATGCCTCAGTGGACAGAATGGATACTTAAACTTCAACATAGCTGGTGTTTGGGCCATAGCTGTAATACGCCTTTGAAGTATATTCTAAAGCTTGCCAAAAGAGACCAGGCGTCACATAGCAGGTATGGACGTTGACAGTGAAACTCATCTAATTGACCATGACTTCAGTGGTGTTCGCCAACCGTTCCTCATCGGTGTGTCCGGAGGCACCGCCAGTGGCAAGTCGTCCGTGTGCGACAAGATCATCGAGCTGCTGGGACAGAACGAGATCGACCACCGGCAGCGGCAGGTGGCCATCATCAGGCAGGACAGTTTCTACAGGGAGCTCACCCCGGACGAGATGGCCCTAGCACTGAAGGGCCAGTTCAACTTTGATCACCCGGATGCCTTTGACAGCGAGCTGATCACGGAGACGCTCAGGCAGTTAATGCAGGGAGAGGCCACCCAGATACCCGTCTACGACTTTGTCACCAATTCCAGGAAAGAGGAGTCTGTGACGGTGTACCCAGCCGACGTGGTGCTGTTTGAAGGAATCTTGACGTTCTACTCGCAGGAAATCCGGGACCTCTTTCAAATGAAGCTCTTCGTGGACACGGACGCGGACACGCGGCTCGCACGCAGAGTTCTAAGGGACATCAGCGATCGAGGCAGGGACCTGTCGCATGTGCTGACACAATATCTAAACTTGGTTAAACCGTCCTTCGAGGAGTTCTGTTTACCCACAAAGAAGTACGCGGATGTGATCATTCCGCGAGGAGTAGATAACCTCGTGGCTATCAACCTGATAGTGCAGCACATCCAGGACATTCTAAACGGTGGCTTCAGCATGCGCCACAATGGAAACGGCACTCGGGCGTCCGAGTCCAGCAGCCGCCCACATTGACCACGCCGCACTAAGCAATAAAGGAGGAATTTCTGTCATTCTATTCATGTTATTAGATATATGTTTTACGCCATGGCTGTCCAAGAGGTGCTAGCCGATATGAGACGGTCTGTATGTCTATGTCTGTGTCCAGAGTTAATCTCGCTGATTAGCGCCAAACTTTGTATGCACACTGCCAGGAGTTGTACCGACAGGGTAGAATTTCATCACTTTAGGGTCAAGGCCCGGAAGGCCACCAGGCCTTTCATGGTGTTGTAATGTATTTGTGTACACAAAAGCCAAATGCCAGGGCAGAAAGGCCATCAAATACAATAATATGGTTTTGAGAAATAATGAAATGCATAGCTATCAGAGAGATGATGTTTACTTCATCACAAAATAATGTCTTGGTATTGTCAAATTAGTCAACTACTGAGTCAAAACGTCTAATGTGCTCAGCCCTGGACTAATCATTGTCGCACGATTTATGTGAAGATGGGGATGGGGAGGTGCGTGGTTAGGAATTCAGAATCTCAACAAAATAAAAAAAGCTTTTGACTAGCCTGATTATCAGACTGAAGCTTGAGAGTGGGCAGCTGAGGGACCAAATTCATAACCTATTTTTTTCACAAGCCTAATGTTTTATATTTTTTAAAGGCACCATAGATAAGTCAAAATCTGGCCACTTCGTGTCTGAGATCCCTTTTTACAGTTCTTTTCTCCTGTGTGAACATTTTGTTTGTATTTTTGAGTGGTGTAAACCACTCCTACAACTGGCTTTGTTAGTCTATCTGTCTGTCTGTCTGTCTGTCTGTGCTCAAAAAATGAGCATGTTTGCTATGGTCACCCAGTTCACACGGGTGTGATTTCATTACGTCAGACATTACGTCAGACCACAGCTGATCAGTCTATATAAGACCTTACACCACTCAGTTCACACGGGTGTGATTTTTTTAATTTTGTCCTAATACTTTCAGACCTTAAATAAATAAATAAAAGGGGATCCAGGATTGTACTCTGACTCTGAGGTTTGATCTGCCTGTGGCAGCCTTGAACAAGAGTACAATCCTAAAAGGAAAGATCACACCCAAGTGAGGGGCGCTCTTATCATCATACATCATCACATCCCATACTCAGCCAATCAAATCATCACATTTCGTGGTATCAACACACAAAGCTGTGCATTGGATGGGCTAGTGCCCCTCAAAAAATTAGAAATTAAACAGATTAGGGGGCAGCAGTAGATGTAGTCATCTGCCTTTATGGGATCCATTTCTCACCACTCACAGGAGCGCTTATACCCTTCTCCATTTATTACCAAACAAATGTTGGCCCCACCAACATTTTCTGGCAAATCGAATTGTTTCATCCAGTGGTTTTCAACCAGTGGTCCGGGGACCACCAATGGTCCTAGAGGGGGTTCCAGGTGATCCCCAGCTAAATGATGGAGAGTTTGGTAACCAAATGGACCCTTATAGATCTTTAAAGGGCCACTTCACCCCTTTTGCAACCAGATCTTATTTTAATGATGTTTGGGAGACAATACACACTTTCCTGGGGTTTTTATGTGGGTAATGTGTTTTTAGATATTTTAGTATTTCAAAGTGTACTTTGAAATACTAAAATATCTAAAAACACATTACACATTACCATTATTTCACCATAATGGTATTAACCTTATCTTGAAGTACATACATCCCTCTTGATGATTTGCTCATGTCAGACAAAGCCATATATGGTTATTAGTTCTGACCTCATAGTGATGGAATAAAAAGCGTAACCCACGTCATGCTTCAATGCACAAATCTGGGTACTTAATTGTATCCATTTGTATCTGAGTTTCATGTCAGGGTACACATCTCTGCAATGGTAGGTCCATGAGAGACTTTTATTTTAATACGGTTCTTTCATTAGCCCGCTCTTTGGCTGCCCAGCGTCCCGTGCCTTTGGAAAAGGTCCAAAAGCTACAATGCATGTGCCCTTTAGAAGTTCAGGGTGTGTTCACCTTGGACGCACGTCGCAGAGATGCCGTCATAGCACTAGCCGTGTTTCTAGTGGAGTCTGACTTACAGAACAAAGACACACTCGTGTCTTACTTCCTCAGCCTGTTAAGAGGGCTATGGCGGATCCAGTGGATCGAAGAAAGCTCCAGAAAGAAATTGAGAGGTTCTCTCCCCGTTGCGGAAAACTTCAGCTTCTGTTTAGTGACCCTGTTGTCAGACGTGGCTCAGAGGGACCCAGACTCCAGACAACAGGTATTAGACACCGTCATGGAAACTATGCAGGAGATGCAGAAGATGTGCCAGACGCCCGAAGCCCATGATAAAGTGTACCTCTGCAAGTACATTGTTCCCTGCCTACTGGGGATGACGAGGGCGTTTGGTCGCTATAGCAACACGGACAAGGCTCTGCTGTCCCAGCTGTTTCCCAGGAATTCGCCTCAGACACAATGTTTTACAGAGGAGACCGTATGGTCCTTCCATGACTTCCACTCCATCACGCCGTCCTCACTGCTGGTAGTGTGCCAGAGAGACAGTCCACATACACACACTGGAACCAACTCGGATGCCTCCTCACCGGCCAGTTCTGATGCCAGGGGCCACTCCCCCTGCTCTCCTACAGCTCCAGGTCCACACTGCTTTGAAGGAGCCTACTTGCCTGCCAGCGGTGAGGTGGATCCCGACTACTACTTCTCCAGAGTCAGCTCCAGCTTTTCCATGCCTCCTCTCTTCGTGGGAGGAGGGGAAGGCAAGATGGAGCTGCCAGTTGACCTGCTGAGACAGCTCCTCAGCATGGCGAAGAATTTTGTTAATGACTCCTTTCTAAAAACTCTGGATGCTACCCTGTTGTATGTCACGGAGGCCAATGCTGAAATCAGCTTATATTACAGCAACTTTAGTGACCCTCTCTATGTCTGTATGTTCAAAATGCTGAGAGACACACTATACTACTCGAAAGACTTGCAGCCGGAATTTGTGCTAGAAGTGCACAACTTTGTCCTGGAGCAGTTCAACAGCAGCCATTCTGAGCTGCAGTGTGTCCTCCACAACACAGGGCCAGGGGAACCTAGCCCCTTCGAGCTCTGTTTCCAAGCCAGTGCTGCCTGTGTGGACCTCATGGTGTGGGCTATCAATGATGAGCAAGGAGCAAATGAGTTGTGTACCAAGCTGTCAGACACACTGCAGTCTAAAACCTCCAGTAAAGTAATCGTAGCACACATGCCCCTGTTCATCTGTTACCTACAAGGTCTTGGACATCTGTGTGAGAGATTTCCAGGCTTGGCCCGCTCTGCCACCACCTCTCTCAGGGATTTCCTGGTGGTTCCCTCCCCTGTTCTGATAGAGCTCTACAAATACCACAGCCAGTACCGCGCAAGCAATGAAATCAGGATCAATGCCACCACCAAGCACTGCCAGCCAACCTTCAACACCCTGTCCAGCAGGAAGAATCAACCCTCTATGTATGAGCAACTCAGAGATATCTCTATTGACAACATCTGCAGATGTCTCAAGGCCGGTTTGACGCTGGTTCCAGTGATAGTGGAGGCCTTCCTGGACAGCCTGTCCAACTATCTCTACATCTCACAGGAGAGTGAAAAGGATGCCCATCTGATCCCAGATCACACCATCAGAGTGCTGGGTCACATCGCCGTGGCTCTGAGGGACACGCCCAAGGTCATGGAACCCATCTTGCAGATCCTCCAGGAGAGGTTCTGCCAGCCTCCTTCATCACTGGATGCACTGATCGTAGACCAGCTGGGTTCCATGGTCATCACCGGAAACCAATACATCTACCAGGAGGTGTGGAACCTGTTCCAGCAGATCAGTGTGAAGGCCAGCTCAGCGGTTTACTCGGCCACTAAAGACTGTAGAGACCATGGATACAGGCACTGCTCCCTGGCTGTGATAAATGCACTGGCCAATATTGCAGCCAACCTGCAGGGGGAGCCACTGGTGGACAATCTGATGGTTGACCTACTGAAGCTGTTTGTTCAGCTGGGCCTGGAAGGAAAGAGGGCCAGCGAGAGGGCCTCAGACAAAGGGCCTGCCCTTAAGGCATCAAATAGCGCTGGCAACCTCGGTGTCCTCATCCCAGTCTTTGCCGTGCTGACCAGACGCCTTCCACCAATCAAGGAGGCCAAGCCCCGTCTCCAGAAGCTGTTCCGTGACTTCTGGTTGTACTCTGTGGTCATGGGGTTTGGAGTAGAGGGAAGTGGTCTGTGGCCAGAGGAGTGGTATGAGGGAGTATGTGAGATCGCTACCAAGTCTCCCCTCCTCACCTTCCCCAATGGAAAGCCTCTCCGCTCAGAGCTGCAGTACAACTCAGCCCTGAAGAATGACACAGTCACCCCAGCAGAGCTGAGTGACCTGCGATCCACCATCATCAACCTCCTGCATCCGTCGCCAGAGGACTCTGCGCTCATCAATAGACTAGACTTTGCCATGTCCACGTACCTGCTGTCAGTCTACAGATTGGAATACATGAGAATGCTGCATTCCAATGACCCCGAAAGGTTTCAGGTCATGTTCAGATACTTTGAAGACAAAGCCATTCAAAAAGACAAGTCTGGCATGTTGCAGTGTGTTATTTCTGTTGGGGATAGGATATTTGATGTCTTCCTGCAAATGATGGCTGAGAAGCCCAAGACCAAAGAGCACGAGGAGGAGCTGGAATGTCATGCACAGTTTCTATTGGTCAACTTTAACCACACCGACAAACGGATCCGTAGAGTTGCGGACAAATACTTGGCTGGTTTGGTCGAGACATTCCCGAATCTGCTGTGGAGCGGTCGTGTGTTGAAGACCATGCTGGACATCTTACAGACACTCTCTCTGTCACTCAGCGCTGACCTCCACAAGGACCCGCCCTACTACGCCATTCCAGATACCGCCTACACAATCACCGTCCCAGATACGTATGAGGCCAGAGAGAGCATAGTGAAGGACTTTAACGCCCACTATGGTCAGATCCTGAAAGAGGCCATGAAATGGGCACCCTCTATCACCAAGTCCCACCTGCAGGAATACTTGAGCAAGCATCAGAACTGGGCTTCAGGACTGTCTGAGCACACAGGCCTGGCGATGGCCACAGAGAGTACACTGCACTTTGCTGGCAGCAACAGACAGAGTACCACACTAGGCGCTTCTTTTCCTCAGACCATCCAGCTGACTGCGAGGCCAGCCTGTGTGAATAAGGACTACTCAAACTTTGTGGCTTCCCTCAACCTACGGAACCACTACACTGGAGAAGTGGCAGGTATGATCCAGTTCTCCAAGCAGACCCACAGTCGGTCAGACCTGACCAAGCTGATTGTCTGTCTGACGACCGATGCTCTGGACAGAAAAGACGCGGAATCCTTCACTCAAGCCATGTTCAAGATGACTGCTCTGCTGATCAGTACCAAAGACTGTGATCCTCACCTCTTGCATCACCTGTGCTGGTCTCCTCTGAAGATGTTTACAGAACACGGTATGGAGACCGCCATCGCCTGCTGGGATTGGCTACTGGCCGCAAACAAGGGAGTCGAAGTCCCGTTCATGCGCGAAATGGCAGGTGCTTGGCAGAATACAGTGGAACAGAAGATGGGATTGTTCTCAGAGACTAAGGTAGAAGCAGACCCTCTGGCCGCCTCAGAGGACAGCCAGCCCAAGGCCTGCCCCCCCGACATCATGCCTCACTTCCTCTGGATAGAGTTCCTGGTGCAGAGATTTGAGATAGCCAAGTACTGCAGCGCTGACCAGGTGGAAATATTCACCACAATACTCCAGAGGTCATTGTCGCACAATGTCGGAGGAGCCAACAGCAGTCTCAACAAACACGTTGGTGCCATAGGGCCGAGATACAGACTGCTCACCCTGGGCCTTATGCTCCTGCACTCCGATGCCATGACAAATGCCACCATACGCAATGTGCTGAGGGAGAAGATTTATTCCACAGCCTTTGATTACTTCAGTGTGGCTCCTAAGTTTCCCACGCAGAACGAGAAAAGGCTGAGAGAAGATATCAGCATAATGATCAATTTCTATGCCAGCCTGATGTCGGACAGGAAATATCTGGCTGCCAACCAGCTGGTCACCCCAGACCCTCAGGACAGCCTGTCTGTGGTCACTGACAGTCGCAGTAGTCTGGATGTGGCTGTGGGTCAGAGGCAGCAGGCGGCTCAGGGATGGATCAATACTTACCCCCTGTCCTCTAGCATGTCCACCACATCCAAGAAGTCTGGAACAAGTAAGAAAAACGTCAAAGGCCCTCAGCTGCCCAAGTACTACACTAAACGTAGAACTCTACTGCTAGCACTGCTGGTCAGTGAGATTGAGCGGCTGACAACGTGGTACAACCCCCTGTCCACTCCGGAGCTGACAATCTCCACAGAGCAGTCAGTGGAGACCAGCATCACTAACTGCAGGTACAGATCCCTCAACCTAACTGAGAAACAGTGGAAGGATAACGTGAACCTGGCCTGGAGCATAGCTCCCTATCTAGCCCTGCAGCTACCTGCCAGGTTCAAGAACACAGAGGCCATCGTATCAGAGGTGACTCGTCTAGTGCGTCTGGACCCAGCTGCCGTATGTGACATCCCAGCGGCCGTCAAGTTCTTGGCAACGTGGCAAACCATTGACGCTGACTCTCCGGAGCTGAGTCACATCCTGTGCTGGGCCCCCACTGACCCCCCCACCGCACTCTCCTATTTCTCCTCCATGTACCCCCACCACCCCCTGACTGCCCAGTATGGGGTCAAAGTACTCCGTTCCTTCCCACCAGATGCCATACTATTTTACATTCCTCAGATTGTACAAGCACTTCGATATGACAAGATGGGTTATGTGAGAAAGTACATTTTGTGGGCGGCTCAGACATACCAGCTACTGGCCCACCAATTCATCTGGAACATGAAGACCAACATCTACCGACTGGATGAGGAAGGACATCTCAAGAAAGACCCGGATATAGGTGAGCTGTTGGAGCACATGGTGGAGGAGATCACTGGCTCCATGTCTGTCCCAGCCAAAGACTTCTACCAGAGAGAGTTTGACTTCTTCAACAAGATCATCAATGTGTCTGCCATCATGAAGCCTTTGCCTAAGGGGGAGGAGAGGAAGAGAGCGTGTCTGGAGGCCATATCCCAGATCAAGGTCCAACCCGGTTGTTACCTCCCCACTAACCCAGAGGCTCTAATCCTGGACATAGATTACAAGTCTTGCACACCAATGCAGAGTGCTGCTAAAGCCCCATACCTGGCCAGATTCAAAGTGAAGAGATGTGGCATTATTGAACTGGAAAAACATGTTCTGCAGCGTCGCTCAGATTCCCTGGACGAGGGTAAGAGTGAAGAGGAGGCCAAGAGAATATTCTGGCAAGCAGCCATTTTTAAAGTGGGAGACGACTGCAGACAGGACATGCTGGCTCTCCAGATCATTGGCCTGTTTAAGAACATCTTCCAGTTGGTGGGTCTGGACCTGTATGTCCACCCCTACAGAGTGGTGGCCACTGCGCCAGGGTGTGGCGTGATCGAGGGCATCCCAGACTGCAAGTCTCGTGACCAGCTGGGCCGGCAGACGGACGTTGGCATGTACGAGTACTTCAGGAACCAGTATGGTGACGAATCGACGCAGGAATTCCAGAAGGCGCAGTACAACTTCATCCGCAGCATGGCCGCCTACAGTCTGCTTCTCTTCCTTTTGCAGATCAAAGACAGACACAATGGCAACATCATGTTGGACAGCGAGGGCCACCTCCTTCACATTGACTTCGGCTTCATCTTTGAGAGTTCTCCCGGCGGTAACCTGGGCTGGGAGCCGGACATCAAGCTGACAGACGAGATGGTGATGATCATGGGCGGAAAGATGGAGGCCACGCCCTTCAAATGGTTCACGGAGATGTGCGTGAAGGGATACCTGGCTGTCAGGCCTTATATGGACGCAGTGGTCTCCCTCGTCACCCTCATGCTGGATATCGGTCTCCCCTGCTTCAGAGGACAGACGGTCAAGTTGCTCAAGCAGCGATTTAACCCAAGCATGAGTGAAAAGGAGGCGGCCGCCTTCATCATCAAAGTCATCCAGAACTGCTTCCTCAGTAACAGGAGCAGAACGTATGACATGCTCCAGTACTACCAGAACCAAATCCCATGCTAAAAACGTCTTTGCGTGTTCCTATACAGACACACAGATCCATTTCATTTTCTATGGAGAGCATCTGACGCAAGGTCTTCATTCTCTTCAATAAAGGTTTTCAAGGCCAGGTTTTCGAACAGTCATATCTGAAATTTGCATGAACCCATTTTGGGTGGGAACCCCCTTTGCTGTTAGCATTATGTTATGCTTTAGCTATTGAAAAATTGCAGATCTACAAGCTCATAGCGCGCCACCGAGTGGTGCGCTACGAGCTTGTAGGTCTGCTATTTTTGAAAAATCGAAGAACGACTGACATAGAAACATAGCTTTTTCAGAAAACTGTCAGGATGTAGAAGACATTTTTAGAATCTGATCTCAGGTCAAAATGGGTTAAGTTGGTTGAATTCAACTTTATGCAAATAAGGTCCACCCACCACAACATTGAGGGATTGGGAATCTCTGGTCACTATCACACTAAAGACATGGTGTTTGTCCTCCACCTGGGAACTCCGGTGCACCTTTTCATGCAAACTGTCAAGCAGTGCTGGTCAAATATGAATCACGGTTATGTTAACTGCACTGCGTATTTCTTGCCACAAATGTTTTCATAAATGCTGTATACTTATGGTGTTCCCATTGGCTGCCAGGCACAACAGAGACCTTCAGAATTCGGTGCATCTGTAGCATAAGTCAGGGGTTGGATGAGTTGTGTGTATTGGGGAAGAGACAAACAAGGTGACACAGGAGCTCGTTTGTAAGTATTTTTTCCTCGTCTTGCTGTCTTTTTTTTACCACTATTGTTTTTGCTCTGCATAATAGTATGTTGAGTTTGTTGTTTTAGTTTTGGGTGGGAGCTTTTGGTTTAGGTTAGGTTGGATGTTTAGTTTTGGGGATGTTTAGTTTTGGTACAGTAGGTCAGTCGGTGTTCAGCGGCCAATTGCATTGTTGGCCCATCGGTTTCTTCCCAATATTATCCCAGCTCTCTTACCACTTTTGCTGGGATAGTTGGTTTGGTTTAAATTAAAAAAACCTTTTGTTGGCATTCGCAGTTATGTTTTTCCCTTTTATGTCCATATATGGAGATCGCTGATGTCATCAGTGTATGCCCATACATGGGCATGCCCCTTTTGTGCCCATATATAGGCACACTCCATATTTGGGCATAGCTGCATTGGGAACTCCTCGGCAGGTCGCACTGCCAGAGCTGTGTCTGTTTTATGCCCATATATGGAGATCTCTGATGTCATCCTTACTATCCGTACTAACCTTGATTCATATTTAATTAGCACTGCTTGATAGTTTGCATGAAAAGGTTCCCATATGTTGGTATGCCCATATATGGGCATATCGGTTGGCACAGCGGTTCAGGATGACTGCATACCTATACAACGCAAAGGGCGCAAGTCAAATGTTCCGAATTTTACAGGACAGCTTTATGATTGTAATTATTTCAATAAAAACAATATACTTAATTAACATGTACGGATAAGGCTACAATGAATGTTTTTTTAATTATGTGTTTTTATGTTGTTTTAATTACGGTAAATAATTACAATCAATGTAAAGTCCTGTCCTGTAAAATTCCGAAAGTGTCACTTATGCCCTTTGCGCTCCAAGCCCTCAATATATCCGACCGGATCGGTGTGGTTATGGCTCGAGTCATTTGGTTGATTGCACTTGAGTTAGTACGAAGCTTAGATAATAAGCTTAGCTTAGTCAATAATAAACCCCCTTTTCATTCGTCATGCTATGCTATGCCCAGCGTGAAAATCAAGCATAACCCAGCAAAAATGTCTCACGAAGCCCTGCCTATCTTTGACCTTTTTCTCTATCTCTCTCCGAGTTATGCCCCACGGACAGACATTTTGTTCGCGGACTGAGATTTGGTGCTTTTTTGAGTGTTGTAAACCACTCCAACAACTGGCTTTGTTAGTTTACGTGTCCACGTGTCCACGTGTTTGTTCGTACCAAAACAATGAGCATGGTTGCTATGGTCACTCAGTTCACACGGGTGTGATTTCATTACGCCAGACATTACGTCAGACCACAGCTGATCAGGCTATATAATACCTTACACCAGTCAGTTCACACGGGTGTGATTTTTATGGTATGATCAGTGCCGTTAAGATGAGAGCGTTGTGACAACTCTGTTCACAGTTCACTTCATCGGGCCAGTCCTTAGAGTATACGGGCCAGTCCAATGGTGGCTCTTCTAGACTTCTATTGGCGAAGCTGAGCTTGGCGATGAGTGACAAAGTCCTGGACTGGAAGTTGACAAAATGCACTGGACTGCAAATGCACTTTAATGATCTTAAATCCCTTTATTTTAGATTGTTTTGTTAGTAATCATACAATATAAACATTACAGAGACTTTAGTTGTTACTGTACAATACTTTAAAACAGTTGCCATGTTGCACACGTGCCTAAAATTGCTGTGCTCGTTGAAAGCAATGTATTTCTTTTTTTTTGTTTGAGTCAGTTTAATTGAGTGCATCACTCAATTAAACTGACTCAAACAAAAAAAACTTAAAAACTCAAAAGTAAACACTTTCAACACTATAACACAATTCCAGAGAAAACGTTTTAAACTTGCGTTGGAATCACAGACAGACAGAGGGCAATGTGACCACAGATTGGCAAACATTAAGATCACTAAAGACAGTTTGCTGCTGAAATCTCTGTTTAAGTCGAAGGTTCCAGCCGTCCACAATGCACTGAGTGTCTTTGTGCAGAACTACTGGAATGCTGAAGGAATACAGCAGAAATGTATGTTCTCCACAGCACGCCTTCCATGTCGCTGAAGCTTTCGTCACCATCAATGGGGTCTGGTCAAACCAGTAGGTTGCTTGTGCTGTTGTCTTGGTTGTTTTATGCCACAGGCTGTGGAGTCATCAGATCAAAATCGGGCAGATTTCTTGCAACCCAAACACCAGCTGCAAATAAACCCAAGTTGACCAGTAGGTTCCTTCTAAAATCATTTCTGTCTGCTGCGAATTGGCAAGCAGACGTGATCCATTCTACCACACCGCGCATCTTTCTTTAATGCGACTATATGTGAGTGTGACTGTGTGATACGGAACCACGCGGAGCAGAATAACCGAAAGCAATGTATTTCAAACTCCAACTTGTCAGACTCCAGGGCTGCATGAACATGTTTTCTGCCCCCTCAATGACGCCACTCTCCTATATATACTAGTCTACACCACTCTGGGTATGATGACGATGATATGTCTATTTGTTGACATTGACAACGACTCTCTGCTAATCAAAAGTGATGTCAGCACTAACAGTGATGTCACTGTCACTATAAAAGAGAAAGAGTTCATCATATGAATAGTTAGGCTTGAGATCAGGTTTGTACCAGTACAGATGGAGGAAACAGGTGTGAGTCGGATAGATGCTGTTGAAACAAGAGGAGCTAGTGGAGGTAGCGAGTCACCACCCAACTTCCATGGGTGCTCCAAGGAAGTAAGGGTAGAGGCACCAGGCAGGGATGAGGACTGTCCCAGCAGCGACCTCAGAGAGCCAGAGCTGGACCCTGTAGTAGATACCAAGACAGGAGACGACAAGGCCTTCACAAAGGAGGTGGTTCTACTGATGCAGTCCCTGAACACCCTAGCCACTCCAGAAGAGAAACTGGCTGCCCTAAGGAGAACGCAGACCGCAGACCAGCTGGAAGAGAATCGCTGTGTGCAGAAACAGCTGAAGGCCTTGCAGAAGAAGCAGTCCCAGATTGTCAAGGAGAAGGCTCAGCTGCAACGGGAACACGGCAACGCCATCCTGGGCCGCAGCAAGATGGAGAGCTTATGCAGGGAACTAAGTAAACAAAACAAGACGTTGAGGGATGATTACGCTCAGTGGTCGAGGAAATACGACCAACAGCGCGAAGAGGACATGCGGCGCCTCCAGGTGACAAAGAGTGAAATTGAGGTGCAGATGGAGCAGTACAGCTCGCAGAATACCATGCTGCGTCAGGAGAACCTGGAGCTGTCCGAGAAGCTCAAGAAGCTCATTGAGCAGTATGAACTCAGAGAGGAGCACATGGACCAGGTGTTCAAGAACAAGGACCTGCAGCAACAGCTGATGACAGACAAGTTGGAGAGAATGGCCGAGATGATGACGGCAATAGAGGAGAAGCATCAGAGAGAGAAGGACTTTCTACTGAAGGACGCCACAGAGTCCAAGGAGCAGGAGACACATCTCAAGCAACAGCTGTCCCAATGCATGGCCAAGTTTGAGGAGTTCAAAAGCACTCTGGTCAAAAGCAACGAGGTCTTCACCACCTACAGACAAGAGATGGAGAAGATGACCAAGAAGACAAGGAAGCTGGAGAAGGAGACTACGCAGTGGAGGGGCAAATGGCAAAGCAATAACCAGGCTCTGCTGCAGATGACGGAAGAGAGAATGTTGCACGATGTCCAATTCAAGGCCCAACAAGAGAAGCAGGAGCGCCTAGAGAAGCTGTGCAGGGCTCTTCAGCAAGAGAGAAACGACCTCAACAAGCAGCTCACCCTCCTCCGGGAGAAAGGTGGGGAGGAGGAAGGGGCTGAAAACCGCCTGAAGGAGGGTCAAGGTGGGGTGGAAGGTACTGCAAACCTCCTGATAGAGGGGCAAGGTGGGGAGGAAGGGACTGCAAACGTCCAGGAGCAAGGTTGGGCGGAAGGTGGTGCAAACCCTCTGGGACCACCCCAGCTGACAGAGCCATCGCCTGCAGAGGGTAGTGGTTCAGTGCCAGGTGAGAGGGCAGCTGAGACTGAGGCGGAGGGGATTCACCAGCCCTCAAGGACCCCCGCCCTAGAGGAGGAGCTAGAGAAGGCTACTGCTGATGCAACTACCACCACCAGCAGCAGCCTCCCTACAGTCCCCGACACAACAGCTGCAGCTGAAAATGCTGCTGCTGCTTGGTGGGGCGAACGGTACTTCAGTTAAGTGGATTACAGACGTACACACATGACATGGTGAGACATGGTACATTTATAGATATAGATTCAAACACAAATCCTTGCAAATAAAAGAGACAAATAGAAATAGTAACTGCAGAAGAGAATACTGAGAGGGGATTCCTTCAAACATGCAGACTTTTGTGAAAGTGACACTATGAGGATGCCATGGCTAAAAATTGCTATCAAAGACAGCATTCCCCCCGATCAAGCCTCTGTGTTGACAACATCCAGAAATAATTCAGGTTTTGAATTTAAAGGAAATATGGGCAATTTTCTTGACCACTTAAGCTCTCTACTTTGTCGTACAACAAACAGTGAAAATGTACCATATACTACATGCTCACAATGCATCACAAATTCACGATGCAGCGCTTTGTGAGCTTGTAGATCCACTATTTTCACTATTTATCTAAACTTGCCCAAAACGAGGGGTGGGCAGGGTTTAATGTGGTTAACACAAATTCTTAAATTGTTAAATTATAATTAATATTATATCAAACATAGTGTAGACACTAGACAGTCTGCATTTCCCAGAAGGAAATGCATACAGTGTTCGGTCTGACCAGAAGCATGGATAAACATAATCCTCACCGGCGTTTAAAGTGAACACACACACACACACACACACACACACACACACACACACACACACACACACACACACACACACACACACACACACACACACACCCATCAAATCAAACCCAAATATTAGCTGCCCTCCATGTTCTTTGTCTGATCAGAGCCAGTAAATTATTCCATAATCTTTCTTATTTCTTTTTTTTTTTTAACTTTATGCCATGGTGGTAGACATTTATGCTGAATGACTCCTGCATTTCTTTGTCTTCCTTTCTCTTGCTATTTTCCATCTTTCTCTGCTATATCCTTTTCCCACTTCATCCTCAGACGTTCTGATTTGACTTGCAGCATCTAACACGTTAGAACCGTGCCCATTGGCACTGGCCTACTTGGAACGATGTATGAAAATGAATGCCCCACCCAGTTATTATGTTTGTGTCCCTTTTATGCCCATATATGGAGTTCTTTGTCAGGCATGTGCAAATGGAGTCTATGCTGATTGTGATGTCAGAACAGGCCAGCTCTATATATGGAGATACAGGGGTGATCAGGTCCAGAGCCCGGGAAGAGGCTTTTGTGCTGGTTCTGGACAACCGGCTATCTGCTGGACTCCACACCGGATACTGCACTCCCTGTCAGGGTGTTGGTTCGTCAGGTGACCTGACGAAGACCCACAAGGGGTCGAAACGTTGTCATCCTTCTAAATAAATACATTTCCTGTGGGAGCTACGAAACTGTGTACTTCTCCTTCTCCTGTACGTATCTTTTTGTTCTGCACCTGAAAGAGATGTGTGTACTTCCCTTTGGATTACACTCTGTATATGGCCAGCTCAGTGGCCTTGTGGTTAGAATGTCTGCCCTGAGACTGGGAGGTCGGGGTTCAATCCCCGGCCGGGTCATACCAAAGACCCAGTGCTTCCCTGCTTGACACTCAGCATCAAGGGTTGGATTGGGGGTAAATCCCTGCGACATACCAGCGTCATGTCCAGGTGGTGTACTTGTACATCAAGCTGCCTCACGCTACAGAAACAGGAGATAGGCTCCTGCCCTATGGACCTCATGGCTCAGCAAGGCTATATGGCCAGACCTCATCAAACCCTGTACACTCAAGTCACTTCCTCTGCTGCCACCCTTAGATCTCCATATGGAACTGACCTGTCTGACATTCCATACGTTGATCTGACCTCATCAAACCCTATACAATTAAGACACGCTCCATATCGCCCTCAGGGCGTCTTACTGGTAGATAGATATGTATGTATTTATTATAGTGTTTTTGTGTGTGTGTCATATGTATCTGCTACCCCCCAACACACAAGGCACTCATACTAGGCCCTGTAGCCTACTTGCATTTGTTCTAAATCCTCAAACCCTTATTGACCTTATACCAACCTTGAAACGTACCTTAGTTACGTCACCATCAACAGCCAATAAGGCACCAACATTCTTACCATGACATACATACATACATACATAGACATACAGTATATAGGTAGACGCCCCTTTCGGCTCTGGAGCGTATGTGCTCAAAGGAGGGCAAAGAAATCCCGAGATTCCTTGCGAAGCCCCGCGGAAGCATGAGCGTGCGTCACGGAGCGCATGTTCGGGTCTGTAAGTCCCGGAAAGGATGCGCTGTGATTGGCCAGTAATCACTTGAGTGGCAGCGTGCCTCACACTCTTCCGGCGTACTTCCTCTCCCAGTGTAAATTCTTCCGCCCTCCCGTCGACACACATCGCTCCAACAAACTGCAGTGGCCAATGAGGCATCTATTCTTTTAATATGTAGGCATACATACCCAGCCAATCACCAAACATACCTTAGTTACGTCATCACCATCAACAGCCAACCACCGGGGACAGGCCTACATACGCAGCCGACCACAGTACTTTTGCGCTCTGCTTGCGCAAGTAATAATCTCTCATATTAAGATTTTTCCTGTCTTAACCTTTTGACAGATATGTAGAAACATGTTATGTACATTTTGGTCAATGAAAACAAACAAACAAATAAATAATCACAACTCGGGTCAACAGACTGCAGAATCTGAACGTTCTATCTAACCTTTCTAATGCAAGGATATGAACAAATATTCATATTTGACCTGTGGACCCCCCTACCCTGATAGCAGTTGAATGTAGGAGTTGAAGCATCCAATTTAGTTTGACTCAGTTCCACATTTTTGGAAATAGCTGATCTACACGATCTGAGAAGCTCACTGCGCCTCGCAACGCCAGTTGCGGTGGGCTTGTAGATCTGCTATTATTTAGCAATTTGGACAATATTTAACATTTTTTTGTATTTTGTTGACCACTTTTGATTCTGTAATGGTATTTTTTAATTTAATTTGTTATCAGTGTAAAACATTTTGAATTGTCACTTCACTGTTATGGCGTGTGTTCTACTCATCTATCTACAAACTATGTATGAATGGTTAATTTGTTTGAACTGCTTCGCTAACGTTTTGCTTGGCTCTTCAGAGTGGATGACAGAAATCAAATTAGGAATGAGTTTGTGTGACTGGTCACTACTGGGCAAGCGAATTATGCTTCATTATATTTTTTTCACTTGTTGATTACATTTCATATGTTGGCCACAGGGAGGCAGTGTTGATTGTGAAACGGCCCACCCCAGAGGTCCATGAGGGTTGTTCCAAATTGGGTCCCGCATGCAGCAAAATGAGGAACAGTTTGAACACTTTTGAGCCCTATTTTATTTTATTTTTCCGCTACTCTGAAATAGCCGATCTATACATGCTCACAATGCATCTCAATTGTTTTGATCTTGTAGATCTGCTCTTTTCAAATAATGTTCGTCTTGACAAAATAATGTTTGACAGATCCTCTCTTACTTACGGGGGTCCCTGGCAACACATTTGGGGACCACAATGAGGTCTCTAGAGACCACGACTGGTTCCCAAACACCCATGTGTGGGTCGCGGACAAAATGACCCATACAAGTGACCCATAGAAATGTGTAAAAATGGGTTAAATAAATAAATAAATTGCAGCGGACCAGTGGCGCAATGGATAACGCGTCTGCCTACGGAGCAGAAGATTCCAGGTTCGAGTCCTGGCTGGTTCGAAATTTTTCAATCAATCAATCAAATCAAATAAATCTAAGAAATTCCATGAATTAGAAAACTAATGTTTAAGAAGTAGTGAAATTTGTTTAGACTGTCCCAGACTCCCTGCAGTCCTTAACCAGTGGAAACAGGTTCATGTATGGATCCAGGATTAGCCATGCAAGCCGCCACATGATGTGACATACTGTAGGCTAGCTAGAGGAAGAACCGGTTTAGGTCCATCTCAAGCCCACGGCAGCAGCTTGGTGTCTGCACTGCAGTGTTGTGGGAACGACAAGTCATCGTGTTACACCCACCCCAGACCTCCTAACTGCCTCAGTCTAACACATTGAGGAAGGGCCTCCATGTATGCCCATGCATTTAATTAATGAAATAGTGTTGGAGCCAAAATGTTGTTTTATTTCAATGATTTTTTAATATGCCCTTCGTAAATGATGACATCATGTCTGTAAGCGCCATTTGAGTCTCCTAATTGTGGCCAATGATGTCCACTGAGGGGTGTGGTCAATGTGAAGGTTGGAAGGGTATTTAATCAGGTCTCAATCAAGCAGCAGGTGTTGCTGACAAGAGGCAAACAGTTTTCAGACTGTGTTTAGGAGGCTGTTTGGATCATGTACGTTTATTGCATTTATTTATATGTATGCTGTAGTGATTAGGCCTGCAGAGACAGATAATAAATCCTCATTATACCAACATGTCTGGACATCACTTCCTGGAGCACACGTCTTTAACTATACAACCCGACTGTCGGCAACCAGTAGTGCCACAAATTTAGGATTTGGGCGCTACATTAGGTCTGAAAACTGCCTTAGTTCTACACTTGTTTATAGGAAGCAAGTCAAACGAGCGGGGTTGTTTCAGAAGAGGACATTGGACACAGTACACACAGATAGGGCGTGTGTGTGTGTTTGGTGAGAACCGGACGGATCTGCAGAGATGGCAGCAGCTGCGAGCGATCGTCTCTACAAGTTGCTGTGAGGTGGTGGTGATCGATTTCAACTCGGAGCTATAGGGGTGCACCGGGGACATCGGCAGCACTGTCGTCGCACGGCCGCCGCAGCAGCAGATCTTCGGGGCCGGACGGGACCGCTTGGCAGTCGGGAGATCATCCACACCGACCGACAAAGTGTGTGTTTCAGCGGCGCACGGCCGCCAATACAGAGGAAACCCAGTATTGGTAAAAACAAGCACTTTTAACTGACTTTTTGTTCATTTGAACATGGATTATTGGTTGGATGATGAATCTCCAGTAGTCACTCAGAAAACAATTCATGACTATCTCATGCACAAGTATTTTCCAAACCATCTGGGTCAAAAGTACCATGATGATGATTTCACATTTGATATTGAGTATCCTGTCCCTGACTGTGATGTCATATTTCATATTATTGGGGCCTCTGTTGTTGCTCATGAGTGTGACAATGGTGGTGAGGCTCTGCAGGGAACACAGGAAATGCAGGCAGTAGGTCTACAAGATGCTACAATCAGCAGCTCAGCTGAAGAATCAGCTGTTGGTGAGAGGCCCAAGCTGAGCAGAGTGGTGGAAGAGACACTCATACAAAGGCATCCATCCTTCTCTCCAGCTCAGGCCATGAAGGCAGCAGCTCCACGACCAACGAAGACCAGCCCCAACATCGCTGAGCAGGTCGTCGAGGCCATGTCCGCCTCCAAGGAACGGAGCCACAACATGTCCCTGACTGTGGTCAAGAAGATGGCAGCTAAAAGCTCAAAGGAGAGAAAGAAGGGAAAATGGCAGAGCCAAAGAAAGAGAAAGAAAAGAAGATGGGAGAGCTCAAGAACAAAAAGGATCAAAGCAGAAGACACCTGAGTTGTTTAAGCAAGTCTCTGACACTCATACACCCTCTCTAAGTAGGCCAGTTTATGTTTGCAATTTTGAATATTGCCTGAGTTATGAATGCTTAAAAGGTTTTGAATTTTGGTTCTGTTGTTTAATGGCTCTTTGTATTTTTTATGTTTTTGAATTGCTCTGTTTTCACACCAGTAGCAATTAGGGGTGGGTGTGTAAGCGCCATTTGAGTCTCCTAATTGTGGCCAATGATGTCCACTGAGGGGTGTGGTCAATGTGAAGGTTGGAAGGGTATTTAATCAGGTCTCAATCAAGCAGCAGGTGTTGCTGACAAGAGGCAAACAGTTTTCAGACTGTGTTTAGGAGGCTGTTTGGATCATGTACGTTTATTGCATTTATTTATATGTATGCTGTAGTGATTAGGCCTGCAGAGACAGATAATAAATCCTCATTATACCAACATGTCTGGACATCACTTCCTGGAGCACACGTCTTTAACTATACAACCCGACTGTCGGCAACCAGTAGTGCCACAAATTTAGGATTTGGGCGCTACAATGTCAATCAGTCAGTCAGAGTTGGTTGTCATGGTTACCCTTTTTACCTGTCAGTGGGTGAGGCACTCAGGTGCGGCAGGGGGAAGGCTACACAGTTTTCGACCGTGCGTGGTCATCATGGAGGCGTTCAGTCACAGTGTTTGGTTTTGACAGCTTTTTGTCCTTAACTCGTGTCACATTTGTCATTGACAATGAAAGGAATTTACGTCATATGTGGATGAGCAAATCGGCTTTTCTAAACACAGTGCAACTGTTTCAATTCAGCTCGGGGCTTATAAATTCAGTTGTCATCTTACATGATCATGGTGAAAAGATGAGTTTTTTTTCAAGATCATAACATAAGTTGACAAATGAATTCATGAAGAAGTTTATTAATTAGATTTGGTGATACGACAACAAGAGCGCCCCCTCACTTCACACGGGTGTGATTTTTAAGTTTAAGTGGGCTATATATTTAAGTTTTGAGTGCTGCTGCAAGAACGTACACACACACACACGCACACACACATATCATTGATCATTTGACTAGCCTGATGTTGACTAATCTGCTTTTTCAAGATGTGACACACACACACACACACTTATGTACAGTCAGTGCGTGCGTGCGTGCGTGTGTTTATGTGACATGTTGACAAGCGGATGAGTCAGGATCAGGCAAGTCTGTGAGCTCAGGAGCATGTGTGTGCGTGCGCGTGTGTGTGTGTGCGTGCTTGTGTGTGTCACTGTGTGTGTCACTGTGTGTGTGTGTGTGTGTGTGTGTGTGTGTGTGTGTACACAGTGTACGTACGCATAGGGGGCGTGCGTGTCTGTCTGTGTTTATGTTGTGTTTGGACGGGTCCTGAACAAACACACTCTGTTTGTCTTTGATAGGCCACATGTTCCTCAACCCTGCATAGCTCTGGACCAGTGTTGCCAGATTTTCCGAGAGAAATAAGCAATCAGGTCTATCAAGCAATAAATATATATTTATTTTTGGCTTTTTCTAGCCTACCTTTATTGATAGCGAAGTGAAGTTAGATAGGAAACAGGGAGAGAGATGGGGAGGGACTCGGAGCAAAGGCTGTCGGGATCGAGACTCAAACCCAGGCTACAGTCAGGCTACATTGGAGCCTGAGGTATAGGCTACATATCATTTGGGAGTCCTTCATTTGAAAATGTTCGAGAACCACCAAACCAAAGAACAAGATTCCTTTACAGGATCTCCTCACTGGTCAACAAAAACACCTTGAAGACCTTAACAGGAGCCCTCGTACAAGGTTTCTTTGACTATGCATGCACCTCCTGGTACCACAGCACCTCAAAGGCCCTTAAAACTAGGCTCCAGACTTCCCAAAACAAACTGGTCAGGCTCCTACAACTGTACAACAGTACAACCCAGATTCGGCACAAACAAGGGACTAAATTATTTTCGCTCCTATGCCACCAAAATGTGGAACGCCCTACCAACAGTCATTAAGACATGCGAATCCCTTGACTCCTTCAAAACCGCTCTCAAAGGGCACCCGGACGGCTGCAATTCGAAACTGGCCCCAGTAAAATCTGAATCCCCCCCACCACTGCCCACCCCATTTTTCCCCTCACTGTATATGTCTCTTTTCCTTTTTTACCTCCTTAAATGATGAATTCCTGTTCTATTCTTTGACTATATAGAAGTGTCTATTTGTACGTCTCTAAATGTTTTGATGAATTGAACAAGGTGGACCCTCTTGTAAACAAGTGTAATGCTTAACTGGGTCGTCCACTCACAGTTAACAGCCTTTGTATTGAGTTTGTGCTTGAAATGTACTGTAATTCTGCAAACTGTTAATACATATTTCAATCGATCAATCAATCAAAACCACTGGTTTAAGCAACATTAGCAAACAAGCCCAAAATAAGCAACTGCACTTTAGAAACAACAGGCCCAAACGAACACAACCTGGCAACACTGCTCTGTACCTATAGCCAAAGGGGGAAGCTGTGTGGTGCGTGCTTGTCTGTATGCACATGGGTCTGTCTGTGTGTGTTTGCATATGTATGTTATCATACGGACTTGCTTTGCGGATATACGTATGTGTGTGTTTGAGTGCCAATTTCAACATTAGTGTAGCAGCACATTGTCTTTGTGGCCTATACCGTAAGTCAGTGTTTTTCAACCAGTGGTCCGGGGACCACCAGTGTGTCTTTGAGGGGGTCCCCGACTCCCCAGCTAAATGATGGAGAGTTGATAACCAAATGGACCCTTATAGATCTTTGACTCTTGAAAGCGTAAAATGAAACCAAATGGATCATTTTACGCTTTCAAGAGTTACATTATTGTTAATCATCTGCATTACTTAATTTACAAGAAGTCTACACAATTAGAGAATGTAGAAGAATTGTTATTTTGATCAACGTTTACCAACAGCATTGAATTGTGGACAAAATCTTATCCAACGATAACAAAATATTCTTCAGTTTTGGGTCTGCGTCAAGGCTAAATCTCATCAAATGGTGGTCCGTGGATCAAATGCCAAATAAATAATGGGCCTTGATATAAAAAAAAGATTGAAAACCACCGCTGTATGCTAGACCTAGCCAGCGAGTATGAAATGGGTCATAGAATGTCCAAAACACTTCATCCACTTTGAAAGGTGAAAGGTCGAGGATCATGATTATGTGGTAGACTGGTACACTGTTAAACCCTCAATGTTAATTTAAGAGAGTGCTAATCTAACCGAATGGATTTCATGATACCAATCATTGCCCACACAGGCCGCAATGAGAATATGCATACTCACATTACATACTTGCAGCTCACAACTCACAATAAAACCTGATCTCCATGCTCGCCACGTAAACCGGTCGTGTGTTTCTGTACAAGCTGATTTTCCCACAAGTCAGTAAATGTAGTCTATAGCAGTCCTGACCAGACCAAGGCACACTGATCATGTCAGTGCTCTAGTCTTCTGCCAGAGAGAGAGGTGACTTCACAATCCTTCGCTGTGTCACTCCTCCCAACATGGTTGCGTCTCCCTCGAAAACCAGTTGCCTTCGCCTCCCTCATAGCGAGGCGCCGCATTTTGCTTCACTGGAACAATCCTAGCCCCCCTGCCACGACATCCTGGCTTAAAGACCTGTCATACTTTATTCACCTAGAAAAAATGTAATTCTCAACTAGAGGCTCATTGAATAACTTCTCTAGAACCTGGGACCCTTTTCTTTTATATATTAATTCTACTGCAATTGATTAATTTCCCTCTCTCTTCTTTAGCTTCTTTTATATGGTAATTTCTTACCTACAAGTTTCTTTCCCAATTATTTGTTGTAAGTATTGTTAATTATCATACATTTTTCTACAAGTCTATTCTCCCCTCAGGGCTAGTGGGTGGGTGGGTGCGTGGGTATGCGTTATTGTTGGTTTTGTTTTGTCATAGATGTTGTTGTTTGTTTTTTTTGTTGTGTACTATGTTCCTTGTTTGTCTTGTATTTTAAAAATGAAAAAAAAAAAGTGGTGCAAGATCTTATATAGCCTGATCAGCTGTGGTCTGACGTAATGTCAGTGTCCATAGTAACCATGCTCACCTGTGCACGGACACGTACACAGGTACACAAACATACAGACAAAGCTGGTTGTTGGAGTGGTTTGCACCACTCAAAAACCCAATAAAACATTATTAAAAAAACCTTAAAAAAACCTTTTAAAAAAAAAGAAAGAAAAAAAAGAGATCACAATAAAACCTGATCTCCATGCTCGCCACGTAAACCAGTCGTGTGTTTCTGTACAAGCTGATTTTCCCACAAGTCAGTAAATGTAGTCTATAGCAGTCCTGACCAGACCAAGGCACACTGATCATGTCAGTGCTATAGTCAATCTATTTACGTCTGCCAGAGAGAGAGGTGACTTCACAATCCTTCGCTGTGTCACTCCTCCCAACATGGTTGCATCTCCCTCGAAAACCACTGGAAAGTGCTCTAAAATCGTCCAGTGACAGGCCTCTATTAGGGGCCCACATATCCTGAAAACGTTTAAGAATCTCAGCTATAGATAACACATGAAAGCAGGGGCACACCCCGCTGAGTGCATACTTTGATGTCTGTGGTGTGTCCCCCCTCTCCTCTTACCACGAAAAAGGAAAAAGGCTCCAGATCTGTAACACGGCCCCAAGCAAAATTACTGGGCCAGTTTGCTGTAGTCATGTTTGTATTTGAAGAACCAATGGCCAACAACAGTCTGCACTTTTTGGTGTTTTGAAGTGAAATCCACATTGCACCGATTCAACACTAGACTAAGACTAAGGCTTTCCCAGGCATCTTTATCTTTGTCATTACAACCATATTTTGACCCCAACTAGTTGCTTGTATAGAACGCCCTCATTTGGAATAATGCAAGAGGCTATTTTCGTCATTGAAATTCTTACAGTGAGCCTTGTTTGTGCGTCATTTGACAGTGAGAGAGACGTGAATGACAGGAGAGACATGCAGCAAAGTGCCTCACGTCAGATTCTAACCTACAGTATAGGCCCTGCCAAGGACTAATGCACTCTACCAGGTGAGCTACTCGTGTGCTGCATGCGGTGAGACTGTCTGTATTGGTTGTCAACAGTGGTGGAAAACGTTTTTATAATTTTTTAATACGTTTTTATAGTAAGGAAATACTCCATTACAAGTAAAAGTCCAGAATTCAAAATTTACTTGAGTAAAAGTACTAAAGTATTAGCATCAAAATGTACCAAAAGTACAAAGTACTCATTATGCAGAATGTCTCATTTCAAGTTTTTGAAAATAGCATTTCTACAAGCTCACAAGCTGCACGGGCAGAAACCTTGCTCAAATTTGGAAGCATTTGTCACAGTAGGTATATGTCATGGATGACTGATGTCTCAGACTGGCCACATGAAGTCCGAGATCCATATTGGATCCACGCCGTCCCCATGTGGATCCCAAGATTCACATGATTCTGTTTTTGTGGTGCGCTCTAGCCCCTCCACCGTCTGGCTTTCAAGTCTATAGACTGTTAATGTTTGTCCTATTCATACCCCCCCCCCCCCCCCCCCCAAAAGTTTACAACTTTTCTGTTTGGATGTATGGGCTGTCATGGCCGGAAAGTAGTTTTTTGCCATCAGTAGGCGTTCCCGCATAACTTCCGGGTTTGATGATGATGTCACAGACTCACACGCATACCCTCTATTATATTTTGACACTTGCTTTGGCAATGTAATCGTACGTTTTCTCATGCCAATAAAGCTCAATTGAATTGAATTGAATTGAATTGAATTGAATTGAATTGAATTGAATTGAATTGAATTGAATTGAATTGAATTGAATTGAATTGAATTGAATTGAATTGAATTGAATTGAATTGAGGAAAGAGAGAGGGGGGGTGCGTGAGGAGAATCAGGGAGAATGGCAGGAAGAATTCATGTAATAGTAGTGAGGGTGCAGTAGTAGTAGTAATACGTAGTAATGGTAGTAGTAGTTGCGACCATAGGTCGCAGTTTACTATGAAAACCTACATCTCGCGTCTGTCACGGCTCGTGACACACTCCATATATGGCCAATACAGAATTCATTCCATATGTTGATCTGACCTCAAACCCTGTACACTCAAGACACGCTCCATATATGGCCAGTACAGAATTAAGTCCATATGTTGATCTGACCTCATTAAACCCTTTAGATCTCCATATATGGAGCTGACCTGTTCTGACATTCCATGTTGATCTGACCTCATCAAACCTGTACAGTGTACAGTGTACACTCAAGACACACTCCATATAAGGCGCGTGTCATGGAGAAGACTGGATCATCACCTATAGATCTGCATATATGGAGCCGGCCAGCAACTCTACATCTGATCTCACAGACACCAGCTTAATTGTTTAATTCCTACTTCTTAACTGTGCCGTATTAAGAAGCACTGTTGTTTCAGCTTCTCGCCCTCAGGGCGTCTTACTGGTAGTAGTAGTAGTAGTATAGTCTATACTACTACTACTACTACCACTACTACTACTACTACTATTACTATAATAGTAAGAGTAGTAGTAGTAGTAGTAGTAGTAGTAGTTTCTTGTTTTTCCCTTCTTGTTGTTTGCTTTGTTGTATTATTTTACCTATGAAAGCCATTTATATGTGGAGGGTAGGCACAATAAGCTTAGGCTTCAGCCTACACCCTTTTGGTCAATGTTTCTTTTGCAAAAAAACACAAAGCAGGCACTGTATTAATCTGTTTTTTAATGACCAAAATAAATAAACTGAACTGAACTGAACTAGTAGTAGTAGTATAGTGTCTGTCTCTGTCTAATGTTTATTGTGTAGCATCCTCAATGTATCTATTGTTCAGTGGCTCGTTGTGGGCACACAACACACTCAATTCAACCACTGTATTTCCTTTTTTTTTTGTGAATGGCTGACAAACTGTCATTGTTAGACACTGATAAGAACTAACTGACCCCAAAGCCTTATCACACTCACACCCGGTCCCAGCAGAGAAACAGAGAGAGACAGAGGGAGAATGATAGTGACAGGTTCATGTATTTACCCTGCAATAAAGTATAGTTATACATTAAATTGTATAATTCTCTGTCAGTGGTCAATGTAGACTGGCTAATGCAACTTTATTGATAGTGTACACAACTTCAATACAACATAATGTTGTACAGTAACGTGTACTGTAGCGTGCAGTATACAGTACCAACATTGAAAGCGCTTGGATAACTGCCACAGTGCCAGTGTGCCACGCCCATTCCATAGGTTCAAATAAAACCTCTCCAAATATAGAAGAAAAAGGACATCCGCCGTGAAATAAAACCACAGCTGAAAGTGAACACATGATGTAAGCGTGATAATGCAATTGTATTGTGTTCTCATTTTCCACTGATGGAGATAGCCTGGGGGAGCCTTTCTTCAATTCATTGCAGCCAGTCAATCCATTCCCCTGCAGTCTCTCTCTCTCTCTCTCTCTCTCTCTCTGATTCAGTTTCCAGTACTGGTGAGCTAGTGGAGTGAGGTAGAGGGGGGAGAGAGAGAGAGAGAGAGAGAGAGAGAGAGAGAGAGAGAGAGAGAGAGAGAGAGATTGAGAGAGAGAGAGAGAGAGAGAGAGAGAGAGGAGATAGATTGTAAAATTGTGAGTATCACGGGTCCCCTTGGTTCCATGTGTACCGTAGCTGTGTAAACATGAGTATACTGTCTCAGAGGCAAAGCTAAAACTCAGGATTTCATAGTGTAGAATGAGAGAGAGAGAGAGAGAGAGAGAGAGAGTGAGAGAGAGAGAGGTGGGTGGGGGGGGGGGGGGGGGGGACTGGGAGAGAGAGATATGACTACACACTGTAAAATCGTGAAGGTCCCTTAAGGTTCCATCATGTGTACACTGCCTCAGAGTTAAATGAACACTCAGGATTTCACAGTGAAGAGAGAGAGAGCGCTCAGGGAGGGAGGGAGGGAGAGCGAGCGAGAGAGAGGGGGGGGTGAGAGAGAGAGAGGGGGGGAGAGAGAGAGAGGGAGAGAGCGAGGCAGGGCTGTGGCAGCAGCAGCAGCACTGTAGCAGCAGCAGCTCACTAAGCTCAGCTCGGTGTGTCGGTTAGGTTAGGTATGGAGGAGTAGCAGCAGTCGACCCACCCGGGTTACTTCATACAGCAACGTTGGGGAGTATACTACACAGAAAAAAACGCGCCTTTGGATGAAACTATCTCTCGTGGGGAATCAACGAACGACCTCTCATAACGATGAGATTCTGCCCTGTTGTTGTTGACGTTGCGAGCGGACGTTCGGCTTGTTGAGGAGCGGGGAGACCAGAGCAACAACACCGCGAATTATATTTATTATTATTGGGTGGAAAAATGGCGAACGATTCTCCGGCTAAAAGTCTGGTGGACATAGACCTCGCATCGTTGCGGGTGAGTGCCGTGTGGGTGTTTGTTCTCAGAGGAAAAGCTGTTTGATTTGACTAGATAGGTGCAGAGAAAAGACGCCAAGAAAAACGTCTAGCAAAGAAAAAACAATGTTCGTTGGGCCATTATTGTTGACAGACACGTACAATCCCATGGTGTTTTCTTTGTCTTATAATGTGAGAAGATGGGGCGCAAAGCAAGCAAACCGCCGCCCTCACTTTGACTTGCAGCACAAATAAATAACAATTATTATTCTGGTATTTTAACAACGGGCTCGTGTTATTTGCCAACCGTTTGACCCCACATATCATTTGTCACTTTGCATTTTATTCAGGATCCCGCTGGGATTTTCGAACTGGTGGAAGTGGTCGGCAATGGCACCTATGGACAAGTCTACAAGGTTGGTCCGAGCGTTCCTATATCCCTGTGTGTTGTGTTGTTGTTGGTGTACTGACTGTATAATGAAGCCTATATTCATATAGTTATGGGTTGTTGTTGTTTAGCTGCTTTTACAGCAGTTGTTGTCAGCAAGCGACACCGCCATGCGGTGGAGTATAACATGATGATGAGATAGCCTTCATCTCGACTCTTTGGACTTGATATCTCGGATTGCTTTTTTTTGCTTTGCAGTGCACTGTCCAATGTGATTATATATTGGCATTTCTTTCTTTTCTTTTCAAGCTCACCCAATTCTGTTTTTCCCCCCAGTATCACAACACATTAATTCTTACATAGAGATCAGATGAGAGCATCACATTTAACAAGCAGCATGTTAATCGTTTGCCCATGCTGACCGACTTATGTAGGCTAGATACATGCGCCATTGAGTGTGGGTGGTGTAGGCTACGCGTTTCATTTTTTTTTTTACATTTATAATTATAGCGATCGAGTGAAATGTTCCTGGCCGAGACTGTATACGTGTCAATAAGCTTGTTTTTAATTAAGATAGTAATGTATAAATGTACAGTTTACAGTACAGTTATACACACGCCGGATAAAGGACTGTGGAAATGACATCATTCTGGTTTTAACGGACATATTTGCCACACACGCCCATGTGGAGGGGCTGGCTGGCGGCAGTGGCACAGCTGTCTGTGTGTGGTGGGGGGCAATTTTGTGCACAGCCACACACAGCATACTGTAGCCCTAAATATATACGTTTAAGCCAATCAATGTCATGTGTATATATAATATTTGTCCGTTGTCCCCCCCCTATAGTATATTATATTCAGGCTGTGTGTTTGTGTTCTTGTCTTGACGTGAATCCCTACATTACAGTTTGAATGTAATTGATTGTCAGCAGATGTATAGGCCTATAAAAAAGCGTGCCGGGCCCGTGTGTATAGCACAAGCTTATAGACATCATGTGGTTGACCGTGTGTGTGCCTCCCTCGAGTCGACCAGTCTTTAGTCTTTAGCCCAGATTTCATCTCCGTTCCACCGGCTGAGCACTGAGCAGCTAGGCTACATCACATCCTGTTGTGGGGAGGCTTCAGATCCCATAGACCAGCTGGTCGGGGCTGTGATTTGCCTGTTTGGTTGTCAGGACTGGAGGCAACAAACTATAGTTGGAGTGGACTAAGCATAAAATGGTTTACACACAAATACATCGAATATATATATATTATGTGAGTTTGAAACTCATTCCTATAGGTTAAACTACTACTTAAAGTATTGTTCATGATATGTGTGTGAGTGCATTGGACGCGAATGGAAACAAGACCGCAAGGCCTTTCTTCAGTACTGTAATCCTTTTGGAACAAAATGCTTGTTTTACATTATTTAAAATATATATAAAAACTAGTTTCATACAGTTAATGGAGTTGAGGAGGCATCATTCAAAGTCTCCCAGACTAGGCTTTTTTTGTTTTTCTCATTGCAGCTGCTGTCCCCACTAGTGCAGTTTTATACACTAATTGATGGGGATGTATGGCTGTGATAATCACAGTGTGATTTATGCAGTTATTATAAAACTATTAGGTAATTTGGTCAAAAAGTGAACTGTTACCGTGACAACCGATTGCCAAGTTGCAATTGGCCATCTCTCTGGGGTATGGGATGTAGTCTGCTGTTGCCTGGTAAAAAAATGGGAGGCAAGGAGGTATGTAGCTTTATGTCCAGACTTGTTCTGTGCACGAGTTCAGATGTCACTTCACCCTTTATCTTTATGGCCGAAATGATGGCGGATGGATGCAGTTCATGCCATGTCATTGTCTACACCAGGCCGAAGGCATGGGGAGAGATTATGTTTTGTTTCGTTCTACATTTTAGACCAGTAGTTCTCAAACTTCTTCATGGAAAGGATCCCCAAATTATTATATTTTGCCATGGATTCCCATCTGAAAATGTTACATGCCAGGGAGAAAAATGATTTTTCTGAAATAATTTTGACACAAATGTTGACTTCTGGAGGTCCCTGGCAGGGACTGTACATTAATTTCCATACATTTTCAATTTTTCATGTATATTTTACATCATGTTATTTGATATGTTGCACGCGATGCCACAGAACACTCACATATTTTATTTTGATATTGATAACGTGGTTTGTAGGAAGCATGCAAAAAATGATCTCACCCATTCCTTTATGCTCGGTGCGAACTCGTCATGTGATGACAAACTGTCGAGTGACGAATATTGAATCAGACCAATTATGGGCACAGTTTACAACTTTACATTACACCAATTGCTGTGATCATCACCTGTGCTCTGTGCAGAACCTCTCCGTCAGGTGGTGACTGACTCAGGTACGCCTATAATAGTCTGGGTGGTTTATTATTGTCAGTCACTCATGGAAATGTCTGACTTACAGGCACACTATTTATTTAGTTGTTATGTGGCAGCGCATACAAATTAACGTGTGGATTTATGCCAGACTGTTACACTTCTTGGTTGCACGGACGTGTGGCGCACCAAAAATAGCAAGATCTCCAATCCCACGACGCGATCACTATGCAACACCAACAAGCTCGCCGATCTGTGTTCTTGAGAGGTGCTAGCCCCCATCCTATACCCAGCTTTCCGGGTTTGTGTAAACAACATTAAAGATAAAAGTGAAGACGGAATCTAATTGACTTCATACCCCATTTGAACCATAATCTATAGGAAGGGGGCGTGTGTGTCTGATAAAATGAATATCAAATATCAGAAAAAATCAAGCAACTTAAAAACTGTCGGGGGGGGGGGGGGGTCCTCACAAAAGCCAGAGTAGATGTTAAAATGACCCCAAACATGTTTGGAAGTATGAATGGTCTTTTAAAGGGTCAATAAAATACATTGATCAAGTCAAGTGCAATGTGTACCAAAAATATCAGGATTTTAATTTTAGCCAGTGTAATAATGTGATCCAATTTAAATGGAAAAATCTCCATGATGGAGATCCTTTGATCGCAATAAAACAGGGGAGCTTATTTTCACCAGCGTGCCGAATGCAGCTCTTATTTTATTTCATGTACTAGTTGTTTGTCCTGCACCTGGGCAGGCCCAAGGGACCCATGACCTTTGAGTCTGACCCACTTTGATCTTGACACCTAAGAGGTGATTAACAACATCATGAGAGAAAATCAAACATGCTCCAGCTGTGCTGGTCCTGCTGTAGTAGCTGTAGGAGTTTGATGTACCTCAGATCATCAGACCCCATGTTTTGGCCTCCACTGAATCTCTCTTCTATATTACACAAACAAACCACATTCAAGAAAGTGGACGCCATAGTGTACATGCATGCTTCTCGGCCATATATAGCTGGACAGAGACAAGTGTCACGTCAAATCATCTCTTCCAGATGCCCACAGTGGGTTGGGAAGGCATTCCCTATGGTCAGCTTTTGACTAGTCGTCAGAATGGTGTGTGTGTGTGTGGAAATGTTGGATGCAAAGAAAATTCTCTTATTTAAGTGGAGGTAGCGATGAGGACTGATGTGTGTAGGTGTTGATTGAATAAAAAAGAGAAAAAGGCCACACACATGTAGCCAAGATGCTGCTGTATATTTATTGACAAGAATCCAACGATTCGACCTAGGAGGTCTTCTTCAGGGAATGAATCTGTAGGTGTTGATTGGGAATGGATTGATGTTACGTATGACCCCGGGTGGGAGCAACACCATTTGAAAAACGACTCCGTTCCTCTGTCCCCAGGGCTTTAAAAAGGCCCACTTTTCTGTGCCAAGATAACAGCCACATCAAAAGGTTTCATTAAGAGGAGGAACAAGTGTCTATGGAAATGCTCATAAATGCTCGGGAACGCAAATTAACCTTGACATTTTGAGTCTAGCTCCTCAGGATTCTGTGAATCATATCACGTGCCCCAATGTTTGTAGAGAAAGAACAGGCGTCTCTCTCACTCTCTCTCTCTCTCTGTGTTCTTTAGGACATTTAGATTTGCACACTCATGCATGCACACTTGATCCTCAGCTTTTCCTCCTTGGTTGGGGTTCCCTTCAAATAGCAAATAGCTGAAGAGTGTGACTAACGAGGGGTGCTGCAGCTGTGAGCTCCAACCGACCACAGCTGTTCGGATGGAAAAAGTGCGGAGAGGAGGGGGTGAGGGGGGGAGAGATGGGGTGAGGCAGACTGAGAGGAGTGGGTGAGGGGGGAGAGATGGGGTGAGGCAGACTGAGGAGTGGGTGAGGGGGGAGAGATGGGGTGAGGCAGACTGAGAGAAGGGCTCTAAACGAGGCTCCTATTCACAAAGGTGATTTAGTTTTAGTGGCTTGCCCCGCGGGAACGGCGGGCATGCATCCCTTGAGTCTCACTGTACGGACAGCCTGAACCGCAAAGCCCACAGTCAGCATGTAAAAGTGGGAATCCCCCCACTAGTACACATTCTCTGCGGAAATTGTTTAACTCGATTAAGAATATTGCTGAGGGGGATTTAATCAACTTCTCTACTTGATTCTACAACTGTCTTTGTCATATTCATTATAATTTTTTTCTTTCTTTTTTTGGATGAAACAAAGTATTCATGGTTAGCTTATTGTAGGTGCTGTGCTGTAGTGGAGGGCAAGGGGGGAAGGCATTGCTAGTTAGATGTGAGGAAGTCGCGGAATTGCGGAAGTCATTAATGTAGAAGTTGGTGGCTTGGCTTTGCTTCCCAGATTACAGACGACACTCTTGTTCCTCTCTATTTTTGTGCATCTCGCTGCAAAGTGTTCGGCCCATGTGGGACACAAAGGTAGTTCACAAGTGTCGAGCGAATCGTGTGTGTTGTCCTATAAAATATGTAACTTCTCAGAGGGGCAGCTGGAGTTTGCAATGCAAATGGGCTGCTATATTGATAATATGCTTGCCCTCCAATCTATCCTCCATCCAAGTTAGCGATTTGCTTTAGGACCTAGTTCAGAGGTAACCGAACTAACAATAATGAATGTCGTACTATTAGCAATGTAGACTACATAGGACACATACTATACTGTAGATTCATCATTGTAACAACAGAACACTGTCTGCAGAACACATACTCGGCATATTAGATTAACATCCTCAAAGCTCACTGCGAGATGTGTTTTCACCATCTGGACCGTCCGTGCACTGCACAGGAATGTCTTTACAGTGCTGGCATCGTCTTCGCTAATTAATGACATGCCGTTTCCATCATCCAAACAGTGAGCTAAAACTAGCTATAAGTTGGTCCCAATGCCTCAAATCAATGTCTATACGTTATGAACATTTTGAAAAGGAGAAACACACTTTTATAATAGGTTTATAAAAGCACTACACAGTAAACTCACATGCATATTTACATACAGTGTGTATGTAAATATATCAGCAGCAAAAATCTTTACTAGCTTCTTGACCTAACATCTGTTGTAAACAAAACAAAAAAACAGCTACTTTGTGGACAAAGAGTTAAGTTTGACAAAGCAGCGTCTTTGTTCTCTCTGTTTCCTCACTGGGGTTATGATTGGGAAGATGAGAGTTCTCCATTCCATTGGAGTACAGTAGATGTTACAGTAGGGTGTGGCTACAGTTAGAATGCTGAGGTCTCTCCTCGCTCTGAATCCGCCCCATCAGACTTCCACCCTCCCATGTCAAGAAAGAGTGTCGTGTCGCTGGCTGATTATACAACATCTAGTTCCCCGATGTGATGGACATTTTAAAAAGAAAAATCATCCGGAGTGGGGAAATCACTGTTCTGCATTCACCCAGCAGATGGCTCGCTCAGATGAGCGCCCGGTGGGGAGCTGTTAAAGGGATCACCTCAAAAATGTATTTTTCAGTGTTGCAGCCACTACAAGGAACAGCAATGTCTGTCTGTCTGTCTGTCTGTCTGTCTAGAGTACCAACAGGTGACAAAGTGGTGCTGTTGAGCTTCACACTGTGCACAGGTTGTGCACAGGCATGATGGGAAGCTGAGAGTTTTGCACTGGGTGAGGCTGGGGTTGAACCGGCAAACGGGCAAACCTTCTTATTCGCAGCCGTACGGCTTCTCTACCCACTCGGCTACTGTTGCCCACGAATCCTGAAGATTGTCTCTTTTTGGTGATGGCGACTTCTACACTACACCCCACAAGCAAAGTAACACCATTTGTACACTGAGTTAACACTCAGGATGTTTGCAATGTATCCCTTATATCCATCCTAGTTTGGTTCTATGATAGGCTATTTATAAGCGTGCCTGCCTACTAGCCCCGCTCAACTAAGAGGAGGAACTGCGAGCCTGTCAAAAGGAATAGGTTCATGCAAAGCTGGCTGGCCAACCTTCCGGCCATTCAAACTGGAATGTTAGTCCTATCTGCCGTGACCTTTCCAAAACAGAGGAAGTATAAAGTACCGCCACGGCCGACAACAACCACCAACACTGTGAGAGAACTTGTCTCTCTTCACCACTTTGAATCTGGTCTCCCAATTTTGGACATGTCATTATTGGTGAAATAATAATAATAATTAAAAAAAAACTAATCAAGAATAGTGAAAATAGCAGAGCTACAAGCTCACAAGATGCTCACGAGTGTTGTTGAGCTTTTGATCAGCGATTCTTTATTGTCTGTTCTGGAGGAGGCAGCATTTCTGCAGTTTTTGAGGTGTAGGTCAATCACAGTTGTCCTGTGAGGGTTTTAGGTCCAGGGCAGAGTGTAGAGTAGCAGACAGAGTAGCGACACACTTTGATCTCGCCGCAAAGCGGGTGCCTATGGGTATGGGCTATAGTTCCAAACATTGCTGCTATGGCTGGCTTAAACAACATGCTGATATTTGGGACCCAGTACCCAATAGCTTAATGAGATACTTGGCCGATATTCAACCTAAATCTCGTTCTAGTGTGTAAAAAGTACCTTATGTTTCTCCGCAAAATGTTGACATCGCAAACTCGTCAATACATGTTATCGAACGTACATATCTCGGTAACGTGAAACGACGTGTTTGACACTAATGCATCCTGCAGAGATTCACCATCAGACATAGGGTAGATAACACATTATTAATCCTACATCAGAACAAAGCGATTCAGTTTGAACATTGGTGAGGGTTTTCTTAAACAGAAGGTGGGAGAACTTGTGAAAATTGCAGTGCGCGATAGTCCCCAATACACAACAGGTCGTTTCGAGGAAGCAATCTGATTGGTTGAAACAATCTTCTAGCCGTGGTTCAAACGAGCACCACTCCACACCTAATCAAAACAAAGAATTCAGCTGCTCTGTTCTCCCAGAGCGCAGCATACTCGGTGGCTAGGCTAGCTAGTTTCTTGGGACATTTGTGGTCGTAGTGACTACATCTCATTAAAAAAATATGTTTTTTCAGCGATTTTCTTAGTTTTAAGGGTAACTGTTGTATAATTGCAATATTACACTCGAGGCCCTGCGGGCTCGTTCCTGCAGCATCGCAGGCATGCATTAATGATGTTAAACCACCCCCTCTCGTGTAGCGAACACCATATTCAGCCAAAACACCAGGCCACTCATTCCATTAAATGTTACTGTTTTTATTGAGAAAATAGGACCCTCTCTTTCCACTTCCCCCCTCCGCCCCCCGGCCCACCCAGGCATTCAGGCCCTGAGCCTAGCCCTCCTATCAGCCTGCTGCGAACACAGAGCTGCAGCCAAAGCAGGCCTCTATACTCATTTTAACCACAGTCCAACCCAACGTAGCCTGACCTAACCCAGCAAACAACCCCCCAGCACTGGCTACTTTGGACTGATCTCCTCACTGTGTGGAATGCAAGGGTTGGGCTGAGTCCACTGGAGGTGTGTGTGTGTGTGTGTGTGTGTGTGTGTGTGTGTGTGTGTGTGTGTGTGTGTGTGTGTGTGTGTGTGTGTGTGTGTGTGTGTGTGTGTGTGTGTGTGTGTGTGTGTGTGTGTGTGTGTGTGTGTGTGTGTGTGTGTGTGTGTGTGTGTGTGTGTGTGTGTGTGTGTGTGTGTGTGTGTGTGTGTGTGTGTGTGGGGGTGGTCAAGCAGGGAAGGGCAGTAGTGGTCATGGAAAAAAAGAGAGCAGATGAGTGCAAAAGAGCAGTCAGTGAGTGCAAGAGGTGGAGTAGAGAGGAACACAGTAAAATTGTCAGTGCTAATGTACGGGTCCATTTGGTTCCATGCCTCTTGTCTCTTAACCCTGGTGGGTGACCCTATTCTGGGGCGAACAAAAAAATAGCTGATTGGCTATTTCCGCCAAGGGCACTGTCTTGGTGTGTAGAGCCCTGGGGGACCCCGTTCCACTGTAAGGTGGCATCAGCTTGTAGATCTGCTATTTTTCAATAGCTAAAGAACATAATGCTTGAGCCTGCCATCGCACTTTTTTTTTTCTTTTTTCCAAAATGAGTTAATAGCACAGGCAGACTCTTCACATACTAGAGCATGTCTGAAATAAGTGTCATAAATGCTTAAACATGTAGCTAGGTGTAATGTTAGAGACCACACAGAAGTGAACCTTTCAAGCTGTTTTCTGCAAGACGTTACTCTATAAGCCATATCTCCAAAACGGGTGGGTCAAACTGAACAACCAATATGTCAATTGATTCCCTGCTTTCATATGACAAAAAATTAAAAACAAAATCCAATGGCAGTCCCTCAGTCAAATTTGGTCACATTTGTATTTCTGTTTGCCTTTTCAGTCTTTGTAATCACAAATTGCACAGGACAGATATGATAAATATTTATTTTAATAATTCTTTCTTTCCAAAAACTGAAATACTTTGATCTTCTGCTATTTCTGCCATTTTTTAAATATATTTGAAAAATGTATGGCCATTTTTCAACATGAAAAACGATTGACGATTATGCAGAAATAATAGAGATTATCTCAAATAACTGCGATTAGACGATTATGTAATAATTGTGACGGGCCTAAGCATCCCTCTGTCTCAGTCTGGGTCACATGACGTACTGAGGCTGGGGGGGGGGGGGGGGGGGGGAACATGATGCTGAAGCGTCATGGCTGCCTTAATCCCCCGCCATGAGACGCCACACACGCTGCTAAGCAGACGAGGACGTGATGATGAAATACAACGGGACCGGGGGAGGGAGGGGGGGACCGGGGGAGGGGGGGGGGAGCCCAGGGACACAGTAATAGAAAGACTATTTTTGTTTTAACACACAATAGAAGTGTATTAGCGTATGCTATTTTGTATGCTGCTGTGTTATTAATAACCTCATTCAAATCAGTGCACCAAAGTCAAAACACAGAAAACTGTAGAAGTGTCACATGCCGTTTAATACGGGTTTACAGTTTATTTTTCTTCTGTTTCATGTTATTTTCTCAGGTGTATTTAAAAAAATCACACCCATGTGAAGCTCATCATACATCCTCCTCACATTCTGTGATCAGCCAATCAAATCATCACATTCCGTAGTACACACAAACACACAAAGCTGTGCATAGGAGGGACTAGCGCCCCTCAAAGAAAAAGCGCCTTTCGTGCGTTAGGCCCCCTTCATACATGAAAGCCCCCTGTACCCCCAGACGTTGCCCCTTCATACATGAAAGCCCCCTGTACCCCCAGACGTTGCCCCTTCATACATGAAAGCCCCCTGTACCCCCAGACGTTGCCCCTTCATACATGAAAGCCCCCTGTACCCCCAGACGTTGCCCCTTCATACATGAAAGCCCCCTGTACCCCCAGACGTTGCCCCTTCATACATGAAAGCCCCCTGTACCCCCAGACGTTGCCGGGCCTCATCCCAACTGTCACCATCGCCTTGGGACTGTAATCTATAATGATCATGGATTTGTATTCATGTAAGCAGCAATTTGGAGGCAATTGGACAAGTTGTTCTGCTGTGAGACACCTGCCAACCAATGATAAAGCCCTACTGTCTCTAAGATAAGATTTCTGCATTCAATTCGGTGTCAGGTTTCCCCTCATGCCCGATTTACACTTTCATTATTGCAGCGCTTTGTCTGCTTGTAGATCTGCTGTTTCCGACATGCAACGCCGCTCGAGCATAATTCAGGCTTTTTTTTATTCCGACAATGTGCAGACTCCACCTCCACGCCCCCTCAGCACTGCACGCCCTTCTCCCTAAGACCCTTCCTCCCATACCCCCCCCATGACCCATGACCCCCAATACCCCCCCCCCCCCCCTCCCAAAGCCCTGTGGTATGGGTGTTAAAGGTCATACCCACTATCTCTGGGTAGTGGGTATTCATTAGGCAGGGCCTAATGAGCAGCTTGTGGCCATGATGCGATTGCCTCTTTCCCCCTCCCCAATAACAGCAACACACACACACACACACACACACACACACACACACACACACACACACACACACACACACTTGAATAGTTCATTCATGACCACATAAATACAGTACAAATATTCCAACGAGAGACACGCAATGTTCGTGTTTTTTCCCTTGTGTTCTCCAAATTGTCCGAGGAGCAGCAGAAAGCATGAGCGCCTCCCGCACCCCGTTCAATAGACTTTATGACAATATAATATTGTTCCTGGAGTCGGCATTCAACTCGTTTGTGGTTAACGAGAGGAACGAACGAGTGGAAATGGAACCTTCTGAACATGTCCAATCTAATAATCATGACACACACACACACACACACACACACACACACACACACACACACCCCCACCCACACACAACACACACACAAGCCCACAGGCTGATCATAATGGGATTAATAAACACAATGAAGAGAGACAGACGGGCTCGGTGGACAATATGGACCATCTTATGGTCACTCATGTGACACACACACACACGCACGCACGCATGCACGCGCGTGCGCAGACACACAAATTGCCCTCTGTCATGCTTTACAGAGGGCAATTTCCACCCATGATGTACTGTATAGTGTATGCATCCACCATTCTCATCATTTGCATTCCATAATGCCAGTTTAATTAAGTTTAATTATCTAGTTATGGTGAAGCATTTATTTTCATCTCATTTCGCTGGTCGCTTATATCGTCGGCTGCTCCGAAAATTATCTTTACTACGGCACAGTGTCTTCTACAGCAGGGGTTCTCAACCCGTGGGTCGCGACTCCCCAGAGGGGGTCGCCAAATTATTTTAGGGGGTCCCCAAAAAACACTTTTTTTGCAACTGAATGCCTGGAAAATGGAAATTAAGAGTTTCCATAGTTCACATAGTACATGCATAAACTTTCCTTATTATATCTGGTTTCAGTATTTATTCATGATGTATTTTCGCTATTATTAAGGTTATTGTAGCGGTCAATTTGTATTGGGGGTGGGGAGGGGGCGAGGGTCGTGAGACACGGCCAAAGCATTTCCGGGGGTCCCCAGCCAAAAACGCTGAGAACCCCTGTTCTACAGTCCCAACAAATTCTACTACTATTAGTTGCGTGCCGGTCTGCCAGACGGTGTCGCGTGCACGAAATAGCCAATGTGCTGCCCCGTAAGTTAACTAAGTGAATTAACCGCAAGATTTAAGACAGTTGGTAGTTGATGCAGCACTGACTCTGCTGCAGTGTGGTGCTCTGTGGACTGATGCTCACAGACAATTGAAACTCATTTTAACAGTGAGATTTAGAGAAAATGTAAATGGACTGCTAAAAGTGCTGCAGGAGAGTGTGACAGAGGGTGAGTATACTGTATGTATATATATATATATATATATAGGCCTACATGGTATATTTATTTCTGTGGGTTTCTGTGAAAGGCTGTTGGAAATATTCGTCATACTTACCCAATACCCATGGTCAGTTTTAGATTCCTGCCGAAAGAGAGACAGACGGACACTCTATAGAGAGACAGACACACACACACACACACACACACACACACACACACACACACACACACACACACACACACACACACACACACACACACACACACACACACACACACACACACACACACACACACTATTGCTATTGTTCCACCATGGTTCCAGACAGAGTAAGCTGAACATAACCGTATATATTAACCCAATGTATACTTTGCTGTACAATGGAAAACTGATACAAGCGGTGAGCTTGTAGATCAGCTATTTTGGGCACCTATATAAATGAAGGCTGAAACGGAATTTCCCCCGTGGTATTAAGACATGTCTCCCGTCCCTTCTCACTACCCGCCTACGAGCACTCATCCTGGGCATGGTGAGGTATCATGATCACAATGATTTCTTTCAGCGTGGACACACTGACTTAAGGTTTTCATTTTGTAGATTATCAACAATAGCTTGTTTACCCAGTGACTCGGAGTGAGTGACAGGTTATTTTCATGACATTAACACAAACCTGTTTGAGGGCACGGTCAGTGTATCACAGTAGAATTCTCAGTTAACTCATGAGGTCCTTTCAAACAAGCAGACATTAACAGGCCTAGTAATTCATTTTCAATAAGACCTGCATTTTTTTTAATGTACGCACGGAGAAGTCGAGAAGCGACAACGCAAGTGTATTTACGTGGGCGCGGTCTCTTGACATTGTCCACACGTGTTCGTTTCGTGCACACACTCACGACTGACCAGACCTGGATTCTGTTGAGTTTTGGAGCAGTGCCTCCACTCCAATACGCAGCTATGTGTGTCTGTCTGTCTGTCTGTCTCTGTGTCTGTATGTCTGTCTGTCTGTCTCTGTGTCTGTATGTCCGAGCACAGAAAAGCTGCAACACGGTAACTCTGTCACTTATCGACCGTTTCGGATGCGGGTCGGCTCGCTGGAACCGAGACGCCCCCCTGGGGGTCTGGATGTTGCGGGGACCCCCATGCGGTACAGGTGTGATTTGTTTTCTTTTTTTTTACGCTTGCCCAGTGTGCAGGGCAGGCATGCACATTCATCGTGTTCTACAACTGAAGATGCAGTAGTGCCTGTGTCAGTCAAATTCTCTTCTGCTCACTCTGTCTTCCTTTCTAAAGTCAATGGTATTGATTTCTCCACAAGAAGTCTTGGCTGAGAGTTAGTGGCTCAGTGATGTCCTCCTGCTACAAGGCTATAGCTTGCATGTGAGACAAGAGCCCCTTCATTGGGTTATCTTTGACCTCTCCCTGACTGATAAAGCACACTGAAAGCCTCTTGTCTGGAGCCAAAATGGCCGCTGCTGGCGGGTTGCTAGTGTGGTCCACATGTGCTCAGGGTCGGCCTCGGGATGGGTCGGGATACAAAGAGAAAGGGAAGTCAGTGAGGTCTGTCTGACTTAGGAACTCTTTTATGCATTTCCTCAATCCTGCTTGTAATTAATATCTGGGTACCACTAATCACACTTGCAGAGACATTGTCAAATGTGTGGCTCAAAAGGTTTTGTCTCTTGACATTTGTACGATAATTTAATCACCGTTAATAAACAAGAATGCAGGGAGGTGATATGAACTGCAGAGACGCGTCGGCGTGCTGTTGTTGAATTTAGATCATTCTGCTTTTGTATGTTTTGGACCAATGAGATCGATTTGTAAAGATGGAACTTGCTGTTTTCTTTTCTTAATTCCACCGAGTCTGTCTATGGATCTTTTCCTCTCATTGTGGCTTTACTCTTCTCATATATTGATGCGATAACAGTCTAGTCCTGGCCTTAATCCATGTCTCCCGTCCCCAAAGAATCCAGTGACAGCACTAGACTAGACTAACGCAGCTACATAATTACTAAATAAGTACTAGACAGACCAATGTGCCTTGTAAAGCGCAACCCAATCTGCATGGAGGCTTATGGGGTCTTGAAGAGTCCAGCCCCCTCTCTCTCTCTCCATGTCTGGAGAGTTAATGACAGTTGTTGGCTTGTCTGAGCCTCTCCGGGTTTAGTGGAAGGGAGGTGCTGGTGTAGTAGGGTGGGGTGGAGATGGAGGGGTACGGTACTGCATGGGTGGCCATCTGCCTGGACTGGAGGAAACGGGGAAAACAAGGTTGCACTCTGTGGTGGGTGCATAGCATACAACCTTCATGGAGAGAGATCTTGGAGATAAAGAGTGGTAGAACTTTGTTTGTTTTGAGAAACTACTTTGTTGAACAGTCTATATGGCAGGAAAGGTGTATGTATGCACGTGTGTGGGTCATACTTACTTGAGCTCGCACTCATGTTATCACGGATAGTGTGGTATTTATGCTGCTGAATCTCAGAGTCATACAAGCTCCCCAAAGAACACACGTGTGGTTCAATTTGTCACACTAGACTCATTGTTAATCACAGTTCAGTGCAAACGCAGCAAAATCACACAATGTGAACTCACTGGGACTGGGAGCGCAATTCAGCCAGAGAAACAATGCTGCTTAAACCAGTACGGATTTTAGACGTGTAGTAGTTTTGCACTTTGCTGAGCCTGGAGAACTACTGAACAGTCCCGACAGACCGACTCCAACCCTAGAATCTATTATTTTAAAAAGGAAGACGGTAATTAGTGAGAGGATGACAATCACGGGTTCTCTTCACTTCAAACTAGTTTTATTTTGGCGCCTGGTATTGATGTACAGTATTTGAGACCTCCGTGTTATACTCCTACAAAAAACTTTCTGCGACAGAGTGAAGTTTCACGCTGTCACGATACATAGATACGTACCCAAAACAAATGCATACACAGTAAAATCCTGAGTGTTTATTTATCCAGTTGTAACTATTATGGGTTTTGATTGATTGAAATTGATTGAAATATTTATTAACAGTTTGCAGAATTACAGTACATTTCAAGCACAAACTCAATACAAAGACTGTTAACTGTGAGTGGACGACCCAATGAAGCATTACACTTGTTTACAAGAGGGTCTACCTTGTTCAATTCATCAAAACATTTAGAGACTTACAAATAGACACTTCTATATAGTCAAAGAACAGAACAGTGTTCTGAGTTAACCATTTGGTTCACTCTTTGGTTATATTTGTGTGTGTTTCTTTCATTGTATCTATCTCTTCTTCACCCTCTCTCTGTCTCTCTTCTCCTTCCCTCTGTCTCTCTCTGTCTCTTCATCCTCACATTCCTGCCAACAACACCCCCCCCCTCTTCTCCACTGCCCACTTGTTGCCAGGCGCCCCATCTGCCCAGCAGCATTGTGTTAAAGTCGTGTTTTTCTTTTCCATGGCTCTCTTCTTCTCGTGGCCAGACAGCTGCTGGAACTGCCTAACTGAGTGTCAGCCTCATTATTTAGCTTTTGTTTTCATCTGGTTCAAAACACCAGGAGCGCACACACACACACACACACACACACTGTGGCTGTGTGGTGGTCAGTCACCTGACCCAAACACCGCCCGCGATTGGTTTGGCTGCTTGTTGTGTGCCCACCTGACCGGAAACCCACGTCCCTGATTGGACCGGAGATAAGTCAAAAGCACTTCCTCTTGTAGCCAGGCAGACTGAGTATAAACCCCTTTGAGAACAGAGAGCTTCAAACGCACATATGGAGTTGAAAGAGAGAGACACACACACACACACACACACACACACACACGCACACGCACACGCACACACACACACACAATCTGCTTAGCAACATGCACCAATGCATGCTCGCACATGTACACACAAGTGACACAAAAACACTGGCTCAATTGTCTTACAGTCATGCACCCTTTTGTACACACACACACACACACACACACACACACACACACACACACACACACACACACACACCCACGTCAGGTTATAACTTTTAATATAGTGGTCTATTATAATTTGAATACTTTCTTTTTTTTGTGTGGCTTTTGCCTTTATTTTATTATTTTTGTAGAGGGATAGATAGAAAGTGGGGAGAGACAGGAAATGGGGAGAGAGATGGGGGGGGTGACATGCAGTAAAGGCCATCGGGATCGGGAGTCGAACCCACCGGTACACTGCCAGACTGGATTACCAGCCAAGGTGCCTGGACCGCTGAGCCACGGCCCAGGCCATAGTTTGAATACCTGGTTTTTACTATATTTGTTCATTCACCCGAAAAGTACATTTTGTAACTGCGACCGGCCAGCGCTTTACTGGTTCCAAGGTGCTTTACAGAGATTGTGCATCAATTCACCCATTCACACACACATTCATACAAGGTGCTTTACATAGATTGTGCATTACATTCACCCATTCACAGTTCACACACACATTCATACACCGATGGCGGCAGAAACCATGCAAGGCACCAACCTGCACATCAGGAGCAATTAGGGGTTCTTGCTCAAGGACACTTCGACACTAACTCTGGGGGAGCCCGGGTTCGAACTGACAACCTTGCGGTTACCATCCAGCCACTCTACCCCTGAGCCACCGCCGCCGCCGCCAAGCCGAAGCGATCACAATCAGAATATAGAGCTTTTTGTTTTGTACAAAAAAATCATATCACTTTACACCCCCTTAAAGGGTCCATGGCCTAATGCCAATCTGTGGGGGGGGCCTTAAACAAAAATTGTCAGTTACACAGTTATGATGAACCCAGACTCACTGGAACACACAGCACCTTTGTGTTATTGCACTGCAGGCGTTGGGGTTGTTGGATGTCTGCTGCACTGCTTAAAGCATTTAGCATTTTGTAGGGGTTATTCCGAGGTCGTTAAACAGCCATGATGCCAAGCCACGACTCCCTTGTTTGCCCCCCCCCCCCCCCCCCTCCCTCATTGGACAGCTGCAGGGAAAGGTGACTGACATGCCAACATTCTGTTTGAATGAGAAAGAGGAAAACAGGCCCAGTTGGGTTCTGTTTGGATGTGACGGTGGGGGTCACAAACTCAGTTCTGTTTGGATGTGACGGTGGGTGGGGGTCACAAACTCAGTTCTGTTTGGATGTGACGGTGGGGGTCACAAACGCAGTTCTGTTTGGATGTGACGGTGGGGGTCACAAACGCAGTTCTGTTTGGATGTGACGGTGGGGGTCACAAACTCAGTTCTGTTTGGATGTGACGGTGGGGGTCACAAACTCAGTTCTGTTTGGATGTGACGGTGGTGGTCACAAATGCAGTTCTGTTTGGATGTGACGGTGGGGGTCACAAACGCAGTTCTGTTTGGATGTGACGGTGGGGGTCACAAATGCAGTTCTGTTTGGATGTGACGGTGGGGGTCACAAACTCAGTTCTGTTTGGATGTGACGGTGGGGGTCACAAATGCAGTTTTCCCTGTTTGTGTCAAACGACTGTTTACTACATTTTCATTTTGAGCATTGAACAAAGATTGTAGTATAGTACAGTATACTAGTATTTTTGAGTGGTGTAAACCACTCCTACAACTGGCTGGTTAGTTTACGTGTCTGTTCGTACCAAACTGGCTTTGTTAGTTTACGTGTCTGTTCGTACCAAAAAATGAGCATGGTTGCTATGGTCACCCAGTTCACACGGGTGTGATTTCATTACGTCAGACATTACGTCAGACCACAGTTGATCAGTCTATATAAGACCTTACACCACTCGGTTCACACGGGTGTGATTTTTCTGTATACAGTCAGCTTAACCCATTTTGGGGCGGGAACCCCTTTTGTTGTTAGCATTATGTTATGCTTTAGCTATTTAAAAATAGCAGATCTACAAGCTCGTAGATCTGCTATTTTTGAAAAATCGAAGAACGACTGACATAGAAACATAGCTTTTTCAGAAAACTGTCAGGATGTAGAAGACGTTTTTAGAATCTGATCTCAGGTCAAAATGGGTTAATGTTTAATACCACACTGAGGTAGAAGTAGCAGGCGGGTTTAAAACTGCTGCTGTGGGCCTCGCCTCCCCTCACCCACACTGCACAAGTTATTGTTTTCTTTTGTTGAAGTTCATGAATTTCATGATTTTAGTTCTAGTGCTGTCATATTCTGACTATTAACTTCATACAGTAGGCTCCTTGGTTTGTATATGTCGCACATGGTTACAGAACAAACTGACTGGCTTGTACATTTTGCCGAGTTTTTCCACTTTGCTTTGCCTGGTGGACTCGGCGGAAAAGAATAGTCTTTTGAGATGTATTTTAACCACATTGTTTTGTGCTCTCGTGCAGTACGGTCAGTGTTTTGCTTGTACTGTACACACACACACACACACACACACACACACACACACACACAGACACACACACACACACCAATGCATACGAACGAACACAAAAGCAGGGCAGGTGTTGGTGGTAGATGTGTTAACCATGAAGGAACAACAGATACAGGGGAGAGGGAGGGGGGGACGTAGTCATGGCTGGTTGCCATGGAAAAACAGTGTTTGAACACAGGGTGATGAATTTTAACTTTTTAGTGTCCTGCGGTGCTATTCTGTTTTTCTGACAGCAGGACAGGTGATTGGAAATGCATGTCAAATTAAATCTGGTGAAAGGACCAGTTTTGTTATTCCAACAAATGGTTATGGGCTGCTATCGCGCACGCACGCACGCACGCACGCACGCACGCACGCACGCACGCACGCACGCACGCACGCACGCACGCACGCACAGAGATTAAAATAGGGTGCATTTTGCATCCCAAAACGCAGTTTATAGTTAAGGGACGCAATAAAACAACGACCTCTGCATCCACGCGTTGCACTACTGTACTGTTTTTTTATTCTAGTTTATTTTTGCTAGCTTTAGTTATAATCATTTCTTATTCTGTTTTCTACATGAATATAACCACATTATAACCATATAAACTGAAATGGGAGTTAAATGCTGCAATTTGTAAAAATGGCAACATATGACTCCTATAACGTCGTTGAAGTGGGACTCATAAAATGTCCCTGCAGGGACTCATCTAAAAGACCATCCCTGCATCCTGGGACTCATTACATTGAAAACCTATTTACATCACTACACACACACACACACACACACACACACACACACACACACACACACACACACACACACACACACACACACACACACACACACACAATATGGCGTATATCCAACTGCATGGGAGTTCAGCTATGTTCCCAGCAGCTCACCTTGTGTCCTGCTGCCAACAGCAGTGAAAGTGCAGCCACTTGGAACTAAATGACCTGTAACTAGCTCTACTCTGACTCCCTCAACCCTGTCAGAGACACACTCTCAGACATGATCAGCTTTACACACTGCTCCTCCACTGCAAGCCCAGACACACAGCGGCACCTGTCTGTCTTCCTTTAACACACCTCACGTGTGTGCTCAAAATGTGTTGCGAATCGCGATGCGACATATTATTGTGAGCTGAAGATTAACTATGTTCGGTGTGTGCAGGCAAAGTATAGCCTATCATATTATGCACACACACACACACACACACACACACACACACACACACACACACACACACAGGTACGCCTGTGAGTTTGTGGGCAACAAACCTGTGTTTGTGTTGGAGAGTACATGTGTGTGTGTGAGAGAGGAAGACAAGTATAGTCAGACTGTGAGTGTGTGTGTGCATGTGTACAGTATTTGAGTGTGCGCATCGTCTTCACTGACTACAAGAACAGGGTGGGCCTTGCCTGAGGACTTGGGGAGAGATAGAGTTCTAGAGAGAATAGAGGGAGTTAGATGTCTCTACTTAATGGCTGGGCTCGGGACCAGCTGGCTCGGGATGCAGGACAGAACAGAAGCTCTAGGTGGGTCCTCCTGCAGACGGGGAAATAAACCTCCAGTATTTATAGAGGCGGAGAGGACTGAAACGGAGAGGCGGACGGAAACGGAATGACTGAAATGCCGTAACCCATTTTGGGCGGGAACCCCATTTGGTGTTGTGAAGCATTATGTTATGATTTGGCTGTTGAAAAATAGCAGATCTACAAGTTCATACGAGCTTGTAGGTCTGCTATTTTTGAAAAGTCGTGAAAATGTGGCACAAATCTTTGAATATATATTCTTTCAGAGCAGAACGTTATTAACTTGAATCTTTGCTTCTGGGGGGAGGTCCCTGGAACAACATATTTTCAGATGGGGGTCGGTGGCCAATTACACATCATGTTTGGGGTCCTTGACATGAAATATTGAGCACCACTGATACAGAAATTGAGGTATTTCAGAAAACTGTTTCTAAAAAAATTTTAGAAGACATTTTTTTAATTTCGACGTCAGGCCTAAATGGGTTAACCACGACTCTCTAATTGTGATGATCTAATACCTGACGCTGTGTCTTTCTTTTTCTTTTTGAGTGGTGCAAACCACTCCAACAACTGGCTTTTGAGTGGTGCAAACCACTCCAACAACTGGCTTTGTTAGTACCCGTGTGTGTTTGTGCCTGTACGGGTGAGCATGGTTGCTATGGTTAGTATGTGACGTCACTGACATCACCGACATCACGGTGCACCACTCAGTTCACACGAGTGTGATTTTTTATTTATGCTGGATGTTTTGGAGATAAAGCCAGAGAGAGAGGCCAGACTGAGATAAATGGTAAATGGTGCATTTATATAGCGCCTTTATCCAAGGCGCTTTACATAGATTGCATTACATTCACCCATTCACACACACATTCATACACCGATGGCGACGGAAGCCATGCAAGGTACCAACCAGCACATCGGGAGCAATTTGGGGTTCAGTGTCTTGCCCAAGGACACTTCGACATGTAGACAGGAGGAGCCGGGATTCGAACCGCCGACCCATGGATCATTGGACGACCTGCTCTACCTCCTGAGCCACAGTCGCCCCATAGATGGTTTGGAAACGGAGGAGGGATAGTGAGTATATCTGTAGAAAGATGTTGAGGTTGGAACTGCCAGGCCGGAGGCCTATAGAGGAAGACCAAAGAGAAGATTTATGGATGTACCGAAAGAGGACATGAAGTTAGTTGGTGTGAGAGAAGAGGAGGCAGAGGACAGGGTGAGATGGAGGCAGATGATTCGCTGTGGCAACCCCTGAAGGGAAAAAGCCGAAAAGAAAAGAAGATATTGGTTTGACTGTACTGTGCCTTCCTATTATTTTACTCTCTGTGTTCCTTTCCTACTTGGTCTTCACATTTTGATGTTGCGAGATTGCACCACTCTTACAACTGTAATTGTGCAATTTGTGTGTGATGTGATTCTGTGATCGTCTCTGTGTGTTTAAGATTGACACGCGCGCAGCCGCGCACACACAACGCCTAGGAGTTTCAAACGTATGATTGTCTTGCGGGGGTGTATTACAGCAAGGGAATATCACGTATTAACTTGGAACTGAATAGGTGTGTGGAGTGAGGTTGTTCTCGGTGCCCTTTCGAAATAGCTTTCCTTGACCTCTTGTACCATTCTCTACCGATATTCCTCACTCTTTTCTTGGGGCGTTTTGATTGAAGCATCAGCCAATGCTAGTAGGCCTCCCTCCCTCTCCATTTTAAACTTTATACATACATATTTATATATTTACTGTATATGTTAATCTATATTTGGTCGCTCTCTCTGTAAACATTTTGTATTTCTGGTTCAAAATTACCATCATCCGCCCGAGGCGCCAGCCAAGTGCAGGTCAATTTTAGGGTCAGGGCTGGTAAGTTTATCTCCTCTATGGTCCGTATTGGCAAGTGACCAGCCATGATTTCGGAGGCCCCGTTCTATTCTGAACGTAGTTTGGCAAGATTGGTGACATACTGTAGTTGTTTGTTAATTCAAGCATTTAGTGGCTGGCTGGCTGGATTAAAAAAAGGAGTACATGTTCTTCCCTGATTACATAGCTCTCCGTGTTGTTTCCCTCTCTCTAGTTTTGTTCTCTCCATCTCTGTTTATATAATCCATTGTTTGCTCTCTCTCTCATCATCATTCACCCATATTCATGTTTGAAATAAAGACCTATTCTTCTTTCTCTTTCCTTTCCTTTTCTCTCTCTCGCCCACATTCATTGTCTCCTTCTCTGTCTCCCTAGCCTGTGTTGCACAAGCCTGGTATTTAACCCATTTTGACCTGAGATCAGATTCTAAAAAATGTCTTCTACATCCTGACAGTTTTCTGAAAAAGCCATGTTTCTATGACTATGTCAGTCGTTCTTCGATTTAAAAAAAATAGCAGACCTACAAGCTCGTAGCGCGCCACTCGGTGGCGCGCTATGAGCTTGTAGATCTGCTATTTTTCAATAGCTAAAGCATAACATAATGCTAACACCAAAAGGGGTTCCCGCCCAAAATTGATTAACACACCTCGCGTGTGTGCTCAAAATGTGTTGCGAATCGCGATGCGACATATTATTGTGAGCTGTAGATTAACTATGTTCGGTGTGTGCAGGCAAAGTATAGCCTATCATATTATGGTCACCACCAGTCATGATGATGATGATGATAATAATATTATTATGTATTAATATTATTATATATACTGTACTGTACTCAGTACTGTACTCTAACGTCGTTGAAGTAGGACTCATAAAATGTCCGTGGGACCCATCTAAAAGACCACCACCTGGGTCCTGGGACCCATTCCATTTAAAACCTATTTTCATCACTGTCTTAGCATGTTACGACTGTGGCTCAGGAGGTAGAGCAGGTCGTCCAATGATCCATGGGTCGGCGGTTCGAATCCCGGCTCCTCCTGTCTACATGTCGAAGTGTCCTTGAGCAAGACACTGAACCCCAAATTGCTCCCGATGTGCTGGTTGGTACCTTGCATGGCTTCCGCCGCAATCGGTGTATGAATGCGTGTGTGAATGGGTGAATGTAATGCACAATCTATGTAAAGCGCCTTGGATAAAGGTGCTATATAAATGCACCATTTTACATTTGATAGATCTTTCGTGACAGACACCTGTTCTTCTAGCAGATGACCTAATTACAACAGAAACATTGCAAACCAAAAGGCAAGCTGCTTCATTGCTGATCATATTGATTTGGGATGTTAGAAGTATTGTTATGTCTACTGGAAACGTTCACTCGGTGCGTGCGCTTGTATTTATAATGTTAATGTTGCGCTTGTATTTATAATGTTAATGTTGCGCTTGTATTTATAATGTTAATGTTGCGCTTGTATTTATAATGTTAATGTTGCGCTTGTATTTATAATGTTAATGTTGCGCATCAGTCATACCAGGCCACAGTAGAGTTCAAAGACACGTGAATGCAATTCGGCAGCTCTAATTAGCCCTTCACTAAGTCCCTGTCCAACCCATCCTTGTCCAACCAGCTTGACCTGCATAGCAACCATTGCTAAACTATTTGGATTGGCATTGGACAATCGCTTTTTGGGGTGGGATTTAGTGAAGGGCTAATTGTTCTGTGTTTATTGTTGGTTGAATTATTTGTGCGTTTACAGGAAAGAATGAGAACTAAAACGGAAATGATGCTTGACATTACTTGCTCATAGTACTGTAGGATATTAATTTGTAGTCCTGTTTACACAGTTATAGCAGACTTTCACAAGCTGCTGCTCAGTGGTCAGTATTATGTTTAAAAGTTTGTTATGTTTGACCGCAATTTTTAAGAATATAACCATAAAGTGTGAGATAAACCATTTGATGGCCCAGGCCCACCTCAGGTCCCTGGTCCCCGGGTGGCTACCGTTTCCGCCCCGCTAGACATTGTATACATGTGTTAAATGAACGCCCTCAACTACAACAAAACATGCATAAGCCTTCAAGAGTGTGCAACAGCTGGTTTCTCTCTCTCAACAAAGAGTGTGTCTTTATTTGTGTGCATGGATATAGAATTATTTGGGATTGGGGGCGGGGGGGGGGGGGGGGGGGGGGGGGGTTTGTCACCTGCTTGTAGACTAAATAGGTCAAGAATCACTGGCCTTCAGTACGTCTCCTTGTTGCTCGTGTATGATTGTGTATGTCTTGTGGACTGGTTTTCCTGGTGCTTAAGTGTGTTGCTTAAGTGTGTGTGTGTGTGTGTGTGTGTGTGTGTGTGTGTGTGTGTGTGTGTGTGTGTGTGTGTGTGTGTGTGTGGCCAATGTAGACTTATATAATCTAATGGCTGTGACATCAGTGGTTTCTGTGCGGCTGGACATGGTGCTGCTAATGCAGGGATAAAGGCACAAAGTGGGGATTTTCTGGCTTCTACACATGATGTCTAGCACTGCACTTTTTCATTTATCATCATAGCATCGCCCTGCCCCCCCCCCCCCCCCCCCCCCTCTCTCTCTCAAATTCAATTCAAAGGAGCTTTATTGGTATGAGAAAACATACGTTTATATTGCCAAAGAAAGCGGAAACAAAACAGTCAAGACGAAACAATGCATGTACAAATAAATATTGTATATTAATAGGAATAAATTACAGGGGTAAACAGAGCTGTGTTACATCAACACTTTGAGTAATACTATCTTGTGAAACTATAAAAGGATTTTCTGGCGGAGATAGATGTATAGCCGGAGACGTTAGCTTTATATACTCTTTGAAAGTTGACAGCAGTGTTTCAATGTTTTTTCATTCACAGAGTATAAAATACATTTGCGACAAGTAGCAGCAATTTATTCAATTGTAATTGAATTAAAGTTAAGTGCTGTTTGTATGAACAGTATTGCTATGTATGCCGAGGTCATTTGCTGTAAGTGTAGGGTATAAACAGTGTACACACAATGATTTGTATTCCTTAAGGTGGTTGCATTTCATTTGACATCCTTCTCCTGTCACAGCAGCTCTCTCTCTCTCTCTCTCTCTGCCTCTCTCTCTGCCTCTCTCTCTCTCTCTCTCTCTCTCTCTCCCTCTCTCTGCCTCTCTCTCTCTCTCTCTCTCTCTCTGCTTCTGTCTCTTTCCCTGACTAGGCTTCGCCCCCACTCCACCCCAGACCCCCCACCCCAGACCCTCCACCCATGTTGGTCTCATGGCAACCCGTGAGCAGTGGTGGGGAAAAAGTACTCCCATTTTGTACTTGAGTAAAAGTATCAATACTGTCTGCAATATACAGATGCTCTGTAAGGCCTCACTCACACCTTTCGATCTAGCATACAACATTGATGCATGCTAGATGTAAGCAAGATGTAAGTGTCATGGCCGCCCCAATGCATTTCCAATGGAAGTCACATGGTTTGATACAACATTTTGGACTACAAGCTGTGTTTCGACTGCCCCCCCTCCCCCTCATACAACACAAATGTTGTGTCAAACCATGTGACTCCCATTGGAAATGCATTGCGAGCTTGCATCAGCTATACATCTCATACAACAAGCATACATCAATCTGTTGCGGCCGTGTGAGTCGCCCCTTACAGGTAAAAGTCAGGAATTGAAAATTTGCTTTAGTAAAAGTACAAAAGTATTGGTATCAAAATGTACTTTAAGTACCAAAAGTAGAAAGTGCTCTTTATGCAGAATGTCTCATTTCAAGTTTTCAAATGTATAATATCTTTTGAAAATAGCAGATCTAGGTCGGCTATTCAAATGGCCAGGCTGAAGTTATGTTTTTGTAATAATAAAATAATAAAATCTACAAAGTAATCTACTATAGTAACTAAAGCTGTCAAATAAGTGTTTTGGAGTAAAAGTACAATATTTGCCTCTGATATGTAGTGAAGTAGAAGTAAAATAATTCGTACAGTACTTAAGTAAGTACAGTACTTAAGTAAATGTACTTAGTTCCTTTCCACAGCTGGCTATTTTCAGGTTGCGTCGCTAAGTGTGGCTATCTGGGGCTTTAGCCCAGAGAGTCAGATGCACAGAGAGGGTGTGGGACAGGAAACGGTTAATGTCTTAGTAGCTGCTGTTGTTAATGGCACAGTCATGCTGAGCTGTGTCCCTCTCTGCATCTCTCTGTCAACCTCTCTCTCTCTCTCTCTCTCTCTCTCTCTCTCTCTGTCAACGTCTCTCTCTCTCTCGCTTGGGACTTTCTGTACAGAGGTGTGAGATTGGTTGTCGTTTGTTGCCTTTTGGGAGAGTGGAACATGTTGTGTCCAGTAAAGCTCATTTATTTATTTGCCTGCCTGTGGCCCCATGCCGAGCGCAACCTTTCGCATACTGTAGGCCAGGGCTTTATTATACGGTCTGAAATTGTCTGTCCGAGCGTTCTGTCTGATGATCTGTCACGCCAACCATGCGTATCTCTGTTTGAGTGGTGGTGTCTCTGGCCCACTTTCTCTGTCCTCCTCGGAGAGTCTCGGTGGTTGACGAGGTAAGATAATCATCGCTGCAGGCACGGGTTCTATGCACACACGCCATTTTGGAAAAGAACTTGGGGCCTTTCCCTACTTCCTTCACAGGTGTTACCGATGATACTAATGAAGGCTCTGTTCCATTCTGGGGTGCTGCTATAGAGCGTCGCAGTCCCGCCCCCTACCATGGCCCAGGAAATGAATCCCAATGCATTTTTCCCATAGACATTTCAAAAAGTATTTATTTAAAGACGGTTACGCCGCAGACAAAGCCAACTCGAGTCGTGACAACTCATGACAATAAACACTATTTTGGACCAAACAAATAATTACAAAGAAGAAAAACAACAACAAAAAGTGTTGTAACCTGCTGTTTTTTTTCTTCTTTCTAATTATTTGTTCGGCCCAAAATTGTGTTTGTTGTCATGATTTGTCACGACTCTAGTTGGCTTTGTCCGCGGCGTAAACGTCTTTAAATAAATACTTTCTGAAATGTCTATGAGGAAAATGAACGGAGAATCATTTCCTGGGCCATGGTAGGGGGCGGGACTGCGACGCTCTATTGTGCATGTTGGCTCACTGGAAACAGTCTTTATAGGAAATCTAAGCTATGAGCTCTGGATTCATTCGGTACTTATATCTTTCACCTCTTATTTAGTTTTACCCCACTGGAAAGCCTTACGTTTTTCTTTTGCACGTAGAACTCCTTCTCTGCGGCCCGGCTTCTCTCCAGTGTGTTGCCACGGCATTCTCCGCTGAAGTCGAGCTGTCATCTCCTCTGCGGGGGAGGCCTCTGGTTGTCCCGGTTCCATTTGTACACTCCCAGAGTTATGGGGGTCCTTGAAATGTGAAAGTTTGAGAACCACTGCACACTAAATGGAACAGAGCCTTAATTAGTATTATTGGTAACACCTGTGAAGGAAATAGGGAAGTTACCCGGAAGTAGGAAGAGTTATTCTGCGTGCATGTGCATATAGCAAGCCCCCAGGGAGGCTCTCCAATGTCGAAGCACTCAGCCCTACTGGTTAGAGCGTGAACTGCAGGCGGACCCGTGGATTTATGACGAGGAAACCCTGTAGCAGCTGGTGTTTAACATTGAGCGCTCGTTAATTGCACTTCCGCATTTGACCACCAAAATGTGGTGGTCAAATGCGGAAGAATGCCGTTTTTCCGGATGCTTCAAAACGCCACTGAGCAACTTCCACTGAAATGAATAGCGGGCGGGGCTGTCGCTCCGGCTCGGCCTCTATCCTTTCATTACTCTATGTGGCATATACTGTAGTGTAGCCCATTCCCGGGCACTGCAACGAACTAGTCTGGATCCAGCCCAAAGACCCCGCCCACTCTCTGAGTGGACTGAGTCTCTTGGTCTGGTGTTGCACTGTGAACCTATAATTTCTTCGGTACAAAAATGTATTATCCAATGAGAATCGGTGGTGGGGGTGGGTCTAACGAACAACCAATCAGCGCCGAGTCCCGTTTTCAGCGTCATCACGCAGCGCAACACACAGAGGAAGGAGGGAAAAACAACAACAATGGCTACTGGTTGAGGGAAATTCTAATCCCCTCCCCCTTGAAATCGCTCAGACAGGAGACAATGTCAGACTGAAGCTTCAAGAAAGCTACAGTCTTATAATCAGGCTAGCAACGAACAGCAACTGGCAGCGTTCGTTCACTGGTTGCTAGCATAAACCTCTCCACTCTCCTCTTGAAAGTCCTTGCCACCAGGTGAAAAGAAATGGTCGGGTGCCACTGCCTGTCTACGTGTGTGTGTGTGTGTGTGTGTGTGTGTGTGTGTGTGTGTGTGTGTGTGTGTGTGTTGGAGGAGAAGGAACACCTCCATCCCAGACCCAACACGGGGGATTTGTCATAAACGTGGTCCGCAGTACACATGGGAATTGAACTTGACAACATGACCACTAAATTGGGGAGAAAATTGGTGGGGGGGAAGAAAAACAAAAAAAGGAATCCCACTTACAGTATGTTCATGTCCAAACCACCAAAGTACTGTACTCTACTGTACTCTACTGTACCATTGCTTGACTTCACTTGACAGCATTGCTCATTATTCTTTTAAGGCGGAGCATATTTTCCCCACACTGCAATGTCATGCAAAGCCAGATGGGAGGATCAAACATGAATAAATGAGGTGGGAGCGAGCGAGGAGGAATCTGGGACAGAGGATGCATGCCGGATGTGGAGCGGATTGGATGATGCAAGCCGGGCGCAAGCCCACCTGAGCCATTACCTAGAAGTCTAGCGGGATTGGCTGTTGTTCAACCTGGCATACGGTTTCAGGATTATTTTTTGTTTTTGCTTCTCTCTCTGTGTGACTCTGTGTCTTTTAGCATTCACACTGGCACTGTTCATCCCCATTCTTGTATCTCTTGCTCTGAGGCTTGCGTGCCTCCTGTAAATCCCTCACACTCCTCTTGCTTTCTAAATAAATGATGGCCAGCTCTCGGTGTGTGAAATGAATGTTGTGTTGTGTCAATGTGTGATTAACCAGGAGCACCGGTGGAGGAGACCTGTCTTTGCAGTAACTTTCTCTGCCTCAACATCTGTCTAATGTCTATCTGCCTCTTTGTGCTCTCTCTCTCCTCTCTCCTCTCTCTCTCTCTCTCTCTCTCTCTCTCTCTCTCTCTCTCTCTCTCTCTCTCTCTCTCTCTCTCTCTCTCTCCTCTCTCTCTCTCTCTCTCTCTCTCTCTCTCTCTCCTCTCTCATCTCTCTCTCTCTCTCTCTCTCTCTCCTTTCCCCTGGCTCTTATGCTGTAGGTTAGAACATGGTCTATTTATAGAGCCTACAGTACATGGCTGCAGAGCTGAATTGTGGGTTAGTATGTTGCAGGCAGGGGGGTTGCAGCCAGGCAGGGGGGTTGCAGCCAGGCAGGGGGGTTGCAGCCAGTCAGTCACATGCAGTGTTCTGCTTGACTGACTCTGGGCGAGGCTCGCTGTTTGCTTGTTTGTGCTGTCATCAGAATGCTAACGGGCTAACATTATTAGCCATCCTGGTGCCAAGGGGAGACAATAAAAAACACGCATCACAAAGTCCATCAATTCTGGGAGAGGAGTTTTTGTTTGAGCGCACGCACGCACGCACGCACGCACGCGACGCACGCACGCACGCACGCACACACACACAACACACACACCACAAAGGCACCCATTTGCCCTATACTGAATACATTGATGTTTATAGAAGGAAGGCTGGGGTGGAGTCTTTCTCAGCTGTATCAGAAGACTGAATGAGGTCAACAGGCACCTATTATTAGACAGCCAGTCAAGTCAACCCATGCTTATTATCACTACCGTCTGCAACTACTACAACAC